>NW_003852451.1:1727306-1800985 GCF_000181295.1 Otolemur garnettii
CTGCAGTGGGATACTCCTGTACGTGAATGCCACTCACTGCAGTGGGATACTCCTTTACCTGACTGCCACTCAGCTCACTGCAGTGGGATACTCCTTTACTTAACTGCCACTCAGCTCACTGCAGTGGGATACTCCTGTGCGTGACTGCTGCTCACTGCAGTGAGATACTCCTGTACGTGACTGCCACTCACTGCAATGGGATACTCCTTTACACAACTGCGGCATGACTGTCTACATATTATACTGTTCATTTGCAGATTTCCACTTTGCGGCTACTTTATGGATATTTTCTGTGGGTATAAATTCAATATTGAAGGTCGAACTATCTAGCCACTTAACTTACATAGTTCTCAGGATGCATATCACTGTGATGGGAATACGTGCAGCATCTCTGTCTATAAAAAACAGCCAATGATGGGGGATATAGTGGAATGGGTTTTGTACCCTTCCCATATATCCATTCTGGACAAGACTCAGCATTTTGCTGGGCAGATGCCTCTCCCCTGGCCAGGCTGTAGGCTGCCTGTGAATCCCTGGAATCGGTGACGGTGATATAAGTGGGGTCCCCCAGTCCTTCTAATTATTTCCCAAGAATCCAATTCTCTGAATAAAGTTCCTTTCTACTTAAATGCTTATGTAGTTTTGCTTCTTGCACACAACTCTAACTTAAATGTCAACAGCAAAATGATCTCATAAGATAATATTAAATAAGCCAACTTATTAAGTAGACTTTCCTTCTATTTTTTCATCCAAACTTTCCTGTGCAAACATGTCCCATGTTATTCACCTACCGTTGGGATAAAAGGCTCATCAGGTGCACAGTGATAATTCTGTAATAAGGCTTGAAGTTGTAGGGAATTTAACTTAAAGCAGGTGCTATTTATATTTGGAATGTCATCAGGTGCATACTTATCCATGGTAAGCAAAGTGGTTGCCTGTTTAAAGGGATAAATGGCATAAAATATGACTCAACAGTTTTTCATAAACATTATCCTTTAAGTAGTATTTGTAAAACTGTAGTAATTTGCTAATTTAATTTGGAAACACAGATGTTTTTAACAGACTTCCATTAACATTAACCATAAAAACTGCATAAAAGCATTGTCTAGGTAATTGTCTAAGCATTGTCTAGCATTGTAAAGGTATTTAGAGGCCCTCTTTAGTTTAATAGAACATATGTATATTTAAATTCAAGTATTTATGTTCATAAAGCATTAAAAATCATTCTCTTTAGAAGTATAAGCATTTACATGACCATTCATGTTACCAATTACTGGGCTCTCAATTGTTTCAGTATTATCAACTTTTCATAACTTGCTGACTGGCCTCCTGCTATACTTTAACCTCTTTAAAGAGATTAAGAAATAAAGAAAAAAATTTTACGTAACAGTAAAATAATACTGTCCTAGGTTTGAGGCTATATATGATCCATTTCGTCAAATGCAATATGCCAGTTCCTAGTTTTTAACATGTAAAAACTCCCCTCAGAGCTGGTTCAGCCATTAGGATATATAGTCTAACTTTGCATTCTGTAGAGTTAATTATAATACCAGACATTTTTAAATTGTCATACTCTGATTTCTCTTCATATTGTATACATTTTTGCCTCTTTTAGCATGAAGCTTTCTGAAACACACCTCACTGATCTCAGTATAAAGGACCATTTATATTATAAGGGTATCTCTATACTACTGGTTACCACGTTATGAGCTGAACTGCGCCCCCCCCATACTCTTGGAACCTAAGACCCAATACCCTAGAATGTATTATTTTTTGGAAATAGGGTCTTTACAGGGGTAATCAAGTTAAAATGAGATCAGTAGGTCCAGTAGGATTGGTGTCCTTATGAAGAGCAGACATTTGGACACAAACATGCATATAAGAGAACACCACGTGAAAATAAAGGCAGAGACTGGGGTGGCCCATCCGCAGGCCAAGGAAGGCCAAAGTCTGTGTGTAGATCCCCAGGAAGCTGGGCAAAAACCCGGACCAGCTCCTTCCCTTAGAGCTCCTAGAAGGGACCAGCTCTCTTGACACCCTGATTGTCCTCCAGAACTGTGAGACAGTAAATTTCTGTTAAGCTGCTCAGTCTGAGATACAGATTAAATACCCATTACCTGAAAGGACCAGAAGTGCATTTTGGATTTTTTTCAAATCTTGGAATATCTCTATCTATATAATGAGATAAACTTGGGAATAGGACTCAAGTCTAAATACAAAATTCATTTACATTTTAAATATGACCTATACTCACAGCTTGAATGAATACAATACTTTTAATAATTTTGTGCATGAAATGCCGTTTATGTACCTTAAACCATCAGAAAACCAACCACAGCTGTGTGGCATCGCCATCACTCCTCACTCTGAATTTACATGCTACCTGTTAATACAATGCCAAATATCATATTAATGCTCCAAAAGTTTTGAATTTTGGAGCACTTCAGATTCAGACTTTCAGATTAGCAATGTGCACTGGTTACGGCAGCCTGGATACCAATACACGCATCATCATTTTATTATTTGTAGACATGAAAAGCTCCAACAGAAGGATACTGAGGTTTAGATAAACCCAAGCGCTTGCCCATCAGAAAACCAGATCCATTCACCCTCAAGCACACTGACTGTGGGGAGGGGCCAGCACATACCTGCACAATCCTGCTCAGGTGACAATCAGCAGCCAGCTCCAGGCCCTGCTTCTCTGCCCACGCTTCAATATGTCCCAACTGCTGGCGGATAATTGCTCCCCAGTAATGAGAACATAACCCTGAATCCGGGTCAGTCACCAATCTATTGAACAGCCACATATTGATGAAGTGGAACAGCTGAGAGAAGAGCTGGATGGTCAGGGCAGCGTTGACTCTGCAGCGGCGCAGCAAGGACATGGCTCCCGTGAGTGTGTGTAGCACATCATCTGCCCAGGACAGGGTGAGAAGGCCAGGGACTGGGTCACCCAAGAAGAATGCTTGGGATTCACAGTGAACTTGGTCATGATAGTTAGGTAATAACTGCTGTTTAATCACTTTAAAAATACCAATCTTATTCAAATAACAATCAGTGATGTGGTCTGAAACATAATACTTAACTATGCTTAATATTGTAAGTTCATCCTAACAGATTTTTAAAAGTATGACCACCATTACACACCAAAGAACTATTGGTAAACAAAACAGACAGTCCTCAAAATTTATTATTTTAAAGAGTGACAAAAAAAATAGGTCACTCATTTTTTTAAAGTTATCTCTTCTTACGTGAACTAATAAAATCAAGTTAAATGTGAAGGAAGAGCAGGAGAGAGGAAGGGAATCAAAGAATATCCTAACCTATTTTTGGTCTTTGCAGACTGTTCTCTTCAGGATCATCTAGAAAGGCTGGCATGTAATTATTAAGTTCTGATTGAAGACAGTGAACCAAGTATCTGTAAATATATAAGCAATTTAAAAATAATCTCAGCATGACACACTACCACTACAAGACTTGTTAACACCATCTGAACTCTTTATTTTCTTTAAAAAAAATTCAGCTTTACTCTCAGAATTCTTGAAACATAGCTCATGAATTCAGCATTAATACAACAAATAAATACATATTTTGCATGTACTTATTTATACTTGCTATGATCTTCAATTAAGGTAAATAAAAATCTTTAAAATTAGTTTTAAAAATTGAATGAGAAAACATATGACTTAATTCCTTATACAATAGTGTTATCTTCAAAAAATGTATTCCTTACTTAAATGCCATTTGAACCAAGTGTGCTAAAACATCTTGGGCATCCAATGTGATTCGACTAAGGTCTCGGTCCTGCTTAATGAAGTTGAGAAGTTCAGATGCATTTGCCATCCAGAAGGCAAGTGCCCCCGCAATATTCTTCTGTTTCTGTAGACAGAACACATTTTCATAAGCAACATAGGATGAACAAAAGCAATAAAAATAAAAAGGAATGCTCTTGAAAAGTTGCTGAAGATAGACCAGTACCTTCCCATTTTCACCAAGATATTTACCACAGATACCAGATATTTGCAAAGGAATTTAGGCACATACATAGCTATGGGAAGTAAATAAAAACCAATGCAATTACTGATTAGAATTCATGTTCATGGACATATATATTAGCTATATGTCTTTAATTGGCTATAATTTATGAAATCAGTGGAAAAATGAAAATTTCCAACAATACCAAATTGTAGATTATGCATTATCTGGTAATCTGTGCAGTATACACACATGTATCCATGGTTACCCACAGCCACCCTGATACTTGTAGTCACCGGCTTGGACACCATGCAACTCAGTATCAAGTACTGATCTATCACATCCTCTCCCGACCACATGTGCAGGCCAGGCAACCTCAGATGAGATCCAAAGAATAGGAACCAAGGATAAATAATAAAGAGAAGAAAAAGAACTTTTGTCATTTCATATCCACACTGAAGTGCATTAAGCAGAAATTATGAAATGCTGGTAAAGGTTGCACAGTCAAAAAGGGTTTTAGTATTGCACGTCTCAGTTGCTGAATGAGTGTTATGAGCTGTTCAGTCCAGCTGTTGTAGTACTGTACTGACATGGGAGCAGCATGAGGAAACTTGGCTAAGCAACACAGCTAGGATCAGCTCCCAGCAGAATGTCCTACCTGGTCAACCTGGTCTACTTCCTGGAGAAAAACAGACGGGGGGGAAATCAAGCAGAACGAGAGAAAGAAACTTGTGAACAATCATGATAGCTCAAAAAAATCAAAACACTAATATGAAGGTACGACATGAAGGTACGACATTTAGTTACGTTATTCCCAAATTACACTTTCACGTATGGCTCTGAAGCGGTTTGGAAGTATATGACCTGAAGGGTTATTAGTTTTATTTCCTTACCACTGGCACAATAACTAAGTAAATTTCCACAGAGTTTATCTACAAAGATCATGCTTTAATAAACACAGAAGAATATACTGATCTCTTTTTAAAAATTTCCAAAGGAAGGACATCTAAACATCTTTTAATAAAATTGTGTGCTTACTAATTCAAGGTACATAAGTTAAGAGTCCATTCCCCTTGTTAATTCAGAGAAACAGGACAAGACCCACAGAAATAATCAAAATAAAAGTTGAGAAAGCTGAGAATTTTGAAATATATAAAGAACTAACTTACACCTATCCTAAATGGAGTAAATTCTTTGTTTTTTAAAAGTAGAATTTTAAATTATTCTTTACTGTCATAGTTCTTTTTCACCACTTAAAGATTCTCTAATTGGTTGCTAAGCCTGAAGTTTAAAAGGCTTGCTTTGGCAACAGGGACTTCACTGAGGAGCTCACATCAGTAAGGAAGAGTCTATTAAAGACCGTTTGATGACGGGGCTTTCACAATCAGAAGCGGGCTTTAGAAGTCCAGACATGACAGAAGACAGACGATGGCTCTAAACAACAACTGAAAGGGAATCTATATTGTGTATGAAGTAAGATGTGAGAGTAACAAAATCCAAATAAAATGACTGCCCTTTCAACTAGTTCCCAGCATCACACTTGTATAATGCTAACCACTCAAACATGAAAGAAATATTTCTTGAAAAACTCTGGCCTCTTAAAACATTCTAAGGAAAGAAGTAAAAGATTATTAGTTTCCCTAAAATGATCCTGCCAAGATAAAAAACAACCAAACCATCTAACTAGAGTTGTATTAAAGTAACAGCATTGACAAGTGATTTACAAAAGCTTAAAAAAAAAAAACTATAGATTTACTTTTAGTAACTTTAAATATTAAATTTTCAAATTATCTGTGAACATAGAAAACTGCTGTCAGTTTTGCCAACTATAGATAGAGAGTACTTAATGGAATCAAAACATTCTACCAACAGAATAGAATCCCTTTTTTTCTTGAAATTTTCAAAATAGGTTTATGAAAAGAATTTCACCTTAAGTGAAAACTGTCATGATGTCCACTATACTATGTGCTATCAAAAAGCCCAGTCCTACTGACATTGTACTAGGCTTATCACAAAGGAGCCAGTGCCTTTCTAAACCAGGGAGGGGCATGAGGACTGCTTCCTGGACAATGGGTTTACCCTGGAGCGAGGGAAATGTCTGGGAACCAGACAGAGGGCTGGTTGCACAACACTGTCAATGTCCTAATGCCACTGAACTATTCCCTTCAATGTGGTTTATGTATGCTACATAAACTTCATCTCAATAAATTATTTTTAAAGACATTCTAAGAAAATTCACAATAATCTGAATACTTTATTACACTTACTATTACAAATTTAAGAATCTTTTTCATGATCACATACACAGTTTATCTTTATTCTAAAGCCCATAAGAAAAAAGGTTTATATTTCCTTTCAACTTTTTGAAACTATACATTTTTCTATACTATTTATGTAATTTTTATTTTAGAAAAAACATATAACCAAATCAGAAGCATTAAAGAAAGTGAATTCACTGATTCAAACATTACAAGCACAGTGATCGTTCAGCACGGCTTTTCAGGCTGGCCCTTACCTGGATGACTCCTTCCATCATGCTCACCATCTTGTTGACTACGGCAATGACTTTGTGAGTGCGTTCTGCAGAACTGATATCCGGTCTGTACTGGCTGGACAATACATACCGGCATGCCATGTATAACACATATGTAGGGGACAACTTAAAATGGACTGTAGAGCTATTAGTATAATTTATAATGGCAGATAAAAATGAATCTTCAGCTGTGAAAAGATTTCAAAAAAGAAAAAAGAAAAAAACAAAAAAACCATGAAAAATCAAATGGATAAAAATGGATCAAGAAATAATTCACTAACAATGGAATCTGAAATTACTCACAACTTTCCCTGAATTCAATGCTTGCAGGTAATATCAGTTCAGGCCCAGAAGCATCCTGTGTTCTAAAGGAAGAAAGTTGACATTGCTTAAGATAAGGCCACATGGTTAATGGTATCACTGACAACCCATGTAGATTTCTGCAACTATTTTTTAAATCTCTATACAGATTTTGCAAATGTAAAACAAATAGCAACATCCCTTGTTTTCACATGTAGCCTATTCAAATACTGAGATGAATATATTACGAGTGATCTTACCACAACTCCTCACAGAAGGTTAGTTCCTTGAAGTAGATACCTGCCCCATGAGAACAATGACACAATTCTGGATTATTAATGAACACTTCAGGTCTAGCACAGAGATCAAGCTATATTGCACCTGCTATAGCCTGGCTCAGGTGACAGTGAAAAGACACTACTAAGAGACACCCAGGAAAACTAAACCATGTGGAGCTTGAAACTGAGTTCTTATACTAAAACAAAAATGTCCTAGGACCGAGACCTTATTTGCCTCCTTTCTCTACTGACACAGAGTTGGACGAGATGACTGCACCAGGCTTCCTCCAGCCGCTCAGTACTACCACTGTTCATCCCTAAAACAACGCGTCCTTTAAAGAAGACATTCTACTCGCTCATATTTTTTTCTTAACGTCACACAAATGCCAAATACTTTCCGCAACTTAGCTGACACTATACAAAAAAAGAACTGACAAAAATAACATAAAGAAAGATAAACTACAATTTGTAAGATTTCTAAGAACTAGCATTGTGCTACTGTTTGTATCTTTTCAGGTATTCACAATCAAATGAATTCAAAGATTAGGTATATTTCTATTCCTAGAAGATAATTCTTCACAACAGGTCATCACTCATTGGTAGGATAGAAGGGTGACTGCTGCTTTGTGAAACTCCTCTTCCAATTACAAATATATGAATTTGTATGAGTGTGTCCACCAAAAATTGAGTAAAATATGACCTTGTAACCAAGGTTAAAAACCATTTTGAAAGCCATTACTAGGCACAGACATTCTGAACTGTGTAAGATAATTACAATTTAGACCTCTTCATTGTAATAGATTTTTATTTTCTCAGTGAATAATGCTCACTTTATTCTTTCACTCAGACAAATGATTAGAACTTCAAGCCACTCTCTAAGTCTGCTACTAGCTATATTTTATTTTCTGTTCTTAACCAACAAAACACAACTATAAGAGGGACTCTAACAAATATAAATATTGTAACAGAACACAACTACAAGAGGGACTCTAACAAACACAAATATTGTAACCTAGTTATCTGCACCCTCACATTAATCTGAAATTAAAAACAATACAATAAAAAAATACTTAAATTGAACCAACCAAAACAGATACAGAGGCAGGTTATTAACTTCCTTAACAACATTTCAGTGTCTGTCATTTTATTTATTTATTTTGAGACAGAGTCTCACTTTGTCATCCTCAGTAGAGTGCCATGGCGTCACAGCTCATAGCAACTTCCAATTCCTATGTTCAAGTAACCCTCTTGCCTCAGCCTCCCGTGTAGCTGAGACTATAAGCATCCACAATGCCAGCCTAGTTTTTCTTAAAGACAGGATCTCACTCTTGCTCAGGCTGGTCTCCAACTCCTGACCACAAGCAATCCAACCACCCCAACCTCCCAGAGTGCTAGGATCACAGGCAGGAGCTACCGTGCCCAGCCATCATTTTCAGTAACTCTGTTTTTGAAAAAACAAGAAAACTAAAATTGACAGCAAATGCCAAAGAGCATGTGTTTTGCCTTTTGTAAACTTAAATGAAAATTAAATAGTGGGGATCATCAAGAGTTACAGGAATGAAATAACTCTTGACTTAAACTGAGAACAATGTTTATTCAAATATTCATATTTGATGAAGTGGAAAGTCAACAATTATCAGCACATTTGAATCAGAAATACTCATCAGTGACTTAAAATGACAGCAACAACAACACTGCTTAGTCAGTTAGCTGGTAATGAGTTTCTAGAATTATATATTTGAAATTGTTAGTAAATTCATTAAACATTCATTAACACAACAATTGAAGACTTTTCTTCAAAAATGAAAAAGAACTTATGATGATTATAGATTTATAATAGTTTGCAGACTGGCTAACTAAAATAATTCTTTAAACGGATGAAGATCCAGCCTCATCTTCCTCACGCCCCAAAAGATGAATAAAGAGAAAAGAATATGAGTTAACCCAAACTATTATGATAATTAAAAACAAAACCAAAAATCAATTAAATTATATGATTCAAAGTTTGTTATCTAGTCTACAATTTAATGATTTAACTCAATAATTTAGGAAAACAAAGATGCTCTTACAAACAATATAATTTAAATGCTCACTTATTTAACATGTCTCTCTTACACTCCCATATTATAGATATCTAACATTGCAGATAGGCAGTTATTTAATTTAATCCTTTTAAAAGGGACTTGAATAAAATTTATCAATGGTTTATTTCAACAAATTTGGTAAAAATGAGGAGGTTAAATTGTCACTGGAAAAAGAAAAAAAAAATCATCACTGACAATCAAAAGTTATTCCCATCAATGGATTAATAAATTGTGGTATATGTACACCATGGAATACTATGTAGTCATAAAAAAGGATGGTGACTTCACATCTTTTATGTTTACCTGGATGGAGCTGGAACATACTCTTCTTAGCAAAGTATCTCAAAAATGGGGAAAAAGTATCCAATATACTCAATACTACTATGAAATCAACATATAAGCACCTACACATTCATACAAATGGTAAAACACAACTACAGTCCAGAAAGTAGAAGGGAAGAGACTAAAAGGGGGAGAGGAGGGAAGAGGGAGGGTATTTGAGGGGACCTCACCTAATGTGCATGATGCAATGGTACACTCTAAAACTATTAAGAGAAGAGTATAATTGTGATGGATATGTTATTCAGTTCAAATGTAAGCATTTCACATTGTTTATCAAATCAATATACTGAACCCCATAAATGCATCAATGTACACAGTTATGATTTAATAAAAAAAAGTTACTCCCATCATTTAAAAGGATTTTTCTTAACCAAAATTAGTATTTTATACTGTATCAATTAAGTTATCTAATTTAATGCTTATTCTAATATTGTATATTTGAAAACAAAGAATGAGGTTAAGAATGGGAAGAAAGTTTCCACTGTTTTCATCACTGTCTTAGTATCAACAAAGTAGCATATTACTCAAAACCATTAATAAGTCTTTGCAAAGCAAACTGCCTTGTAGAAACTTTAATTACAATATGTGCTTAGGGTAAAAAATAATTTCTAACATATAATTAACAATCATGTGGCTATTTCTGACACTACATTAACAAACTATCAACCATACATACTTATTAATCATTAATTTTGCATATCCTAAAACCATTATCCTAATTCATCTTTCCTCTCCCACATGTGGGTTCATTTAATAATTCAAGTATTTAAGAGTTAAGAATTGTTAAGACATACTTCTCAATCACAATAAATACACAGTTATTCCTTACAGTACCCACTTACCACTCTGAACATCCTATTCTACAACACACTACCATAAACAAGTACAAACACAGAACATAAACTATTTACTACTGTGTCTAATAAAACTCATTGTCAGCCAACAAAAGCCATGCATAAGAATCAAACATCCAAAATAAAACTAGTGTTAAACTAGTTTTATTAGTAAAACTAGTAAAACTGAGATTTCCTTAGGAATGTTTTAATTACTGAGATGAATGGCGTTACAATAGCATGCTATAGAGTGCCCTCTACTGGAAGCTGGAAACTGAAGCCCTAGTACTGTCCTCACTATGACTAAACTGACAGGTTATCCTAGACAAGCCCACTGCTTCAGTTGTCTGCTTCAGTTACTGGATCTTTCACAGGAAACAATCAGAATGGCCTCTTCAAAAACCTGAAGAGCACCAACAGGGGAAGCTCCCCATTTCACGGATGATAACAAAAACATCATAAAAGTCACACCAAACTTCCTTATTTCTGTGGTTCATTTAGAGCTGCAGAGTAGAGGTGCTCAGCACCAAGCAATGTTGCAGTTTAAACTAGTTAGCATTTGGAACTCCTCATGTTAGTTAGCAACCATATTTAAGCCAGTGACATTACTTTCAACATTTAAACAATCTAGAGGTCACAAAAAAAAAAAAAAGAATTCTAATGTATAAAGGTGACATATATTAAAAATTATAAGAAAGGGAAATAACAAGTCTGAAGTTCTCTGCCCCAAAAAACTAGGTAAGAACGAAGCCGGCAGAAAAAGTAACTCGCCCTCCCCCATCCCAACAGGAAGACACAGAGCATCAGAGCAGAGGACATGATAACACGGCACTCCACAATTCGAAACATCTCTATTTCAAGATCATTTTCAGCTTTATGTATTTGTAAGCAGATAAAGATTTCTTCTAGAAATGTGTGAAATGACCAGATTTCTTTAAATATAAAAATTATCAAATATTAAAATCCATTAAAAACTCCCTTTCTCTTTATGTTTTCACAAAGCAGCAAATTTGAAATAGCAATATTCTACTTCATTGTGCCTCTTATTTCAACTTGATAACACTACGGCACAGAAGTGAGGGAGGGATATGATTAACAAAGCATTGCTTTTCAATTCAATAACGTGGAAAGGAAATACTCTTAAACAGGATAGCTAACATTCTTAAAATGTCAGAACCTTTATAAACTCAATAATCTTTATTCCAAACCCACTCTAAGAACGATTTTACTTCTTTCACAGTAAGGAAATTACCTGCTTTCTTGCCTGCGATAGTCTGGCTGCTGCTCTGCTCTGATCATGGGCTTTACCATCCCTCGCTCAGCTGTGCTGGAGGCAGACGGTGCTCGGTCGCTGTCCAGCCTGGTGGTGCTCTGTGCCGGAGGGAAGCACAGTGCACTTAGAACACCCTGCAGACCAGCCCAGCCTGACACTCAGCACTGCAGGCAGAGTTCTGGGGCAGGCCAGAAAGCAGCAGAGCCAAAGCTGAGGACACCATATCCACAGAGATGTGCCCGAAACACATTGGCATTAAAAGAGTAATAAAAACACATAGCTGCTTTCATTTTCCAAGAGCCAGGAGCTGGCTTTAAAACACAGGCATGCAAAATTGGTACATATGCACAAAATTTTTTTTAAAAGGACAGCTACATTGATTTTATTCCATAAAGTTCTTTGAAAATCAGGATAAAACATGAGAAAATATGTACCACCATGAAGAGTTAAGGTCTTTTGTTTATTACTTTTAAGAACATATTTAGAAATGCTACTCATAATAGTTTAATACCTAATGAATTCTGTATAGAAACTAGTTTATTTCTTGCTATAAATAAACGAAAAGAAAAAACACACATTATATGGTAAGATGACACAGTATATATTTAAGTACCTCTGAACAGTATACATTTCTAACCACATGTATGGCATTTGTGGGCAAATAAAAAGTACAAGTTACCTATATTAAGAAAATTGTCAGAATAAAATCAAAGATTTATAATGTAATGAAATTTGCTGTAGCAAAAATTTCATGTAAAATTTCTTATATCACATCTATTTACTGAAGAAGTTGAGTATAAAAATAAAAATCGTTACTTTACCATCTAGAGATTATCACAGGGCTACACATATCTTTATTATTTTCCATAAATGGGAACTATTTGAACAATGCAAAGTATTTTACTTTGTAAAAATATTCTTTCTCATATGCTATAAACATCTCACAATATTAACTTATTTTCTTTTATAGACCTGCAATGGCTATATAACATTTTGTTGTCTATTCATCATACTTCATTAAACCAAAGCTATATAACAATGTTTAAAATACTTTTTAGTACAAAGTGACATGACAACTATGCTTACAGATAATATCTATTCACACACAGTAACTATTTACATAAGGTGCACTTATAGAAACAGAACCCCTGATCAGTAAATGACAGCATTATTTAAGCTGTAAAAAAAGTGTTATAAATGACTAGCATTAGGGCAGTGGATAAATAAATTATGTTATGCTTATTTGTTTACATACTACTACATAGTTTTAGATTTTTTTTTAAGACTTTTAAGTACATAAAAAATGCTCACAAAAACTGAAGAAAGATTAGGTGTATGTGGAGAGAGAAATACATCCAATTGTGTTCAAATACATAAATGAACACACAGACAAATTCAGAGAGTTCAGAAAAGGATCCATCAAAACATTACCAAGGGCTGATTATAAAGTGTGCGTGAGCAATTTTCATCATTTCACCTTTTTTCCTCTTTTTACCAAGTATTCTATGTGGACTACACACATTTTCATAAAAAACTAACATTGCTTTACAAAGGCAGTTCTATTTCTATTTAGCTCCAGAAGTACTCATTTACTCTATTATTGACAAGATATTTCCAGATTCTTTCAAGCAGCTGGCACTTTTCTAAGCACTAGGAATATAGCAGTGATATATAAGAGCAAGTTCTATGCTTTCAGAGCTCACATTCTATAGTCAACAGACAAACAGGACAAGTAGCAGATGGTAGTAAAGGCTGTGCAAAGAATTTAGTAAGGTGGGCTGTGATAGTGATGTGATGCTCAGGGACAACTCTGTCAAATATGTGGCTTGAGGTACACAAGACTGAGGTACACTGGGGTTTGAGATAAGGGCCGATCATCTGAAAACCAAGGACAAAACCAAACACACCAGTGCAAGAAAGGCCTTCAAATGGGAAAGGGGTGGGTAGGAGCACAGAACAGAAGTCCTGTGGGGCTGGACCTGAGTCAGCAACAGAGCAGTGGCCAGGTGAGATACAGTGGGAGGAGGCAGGATCAGGTCACAGAGGCTGGGCAGGCCAGAGAGAAAACTGATATTTGGAGTAAGAAGCCACTTTGAAAGCAGGGCAGAGACAGAACCTAGTTTGTATTTTTAAAATGTGAAAAGAATGACAGGCTGGGAAAACAAAGGGCCACTGCTAGGGAAGCTACACAGCCCTTCCTGCTCCACGGTTCCCGTGGCCTGAGCCAGCTGGGCAGAGCGCTTCCTGTACTCAGAGGCTGAAGATAGAGAGGGACCAATTAGGAGCTGGGAACAGGTTTCCATCAGACCAATGCTGTTGATGCAGTGTCATTTACTAAGATGAGGAAGGATCAGAAAAAGAAATCTGCTTGAGAAAGAAAATCTAGTCTGGTTTTAGCTGCCTTGAATTTTAAATTCACACAGGACACTCAAGTGGATATGTCAAGCAGGCCTTTGGAGAAAGGAGTCTGGAAAGGTCAGGGCCAAAGGGCGCATGTTAGGTGGTAATTAACACCAGATGGGGTGCTATGGTGCCTGTAACCCCAGCACTTTGGGAGGTCCAGGTGGGAGGATCACTTTGAGGCCAAGAGTTTGAGACTTGCCTGGGCAACATAGTAAGACTCTCTACAAAAAAATTTTTTTTAATTAGCTGAGAGTCGTGGCATGTGACTGTAATCCCAGTTACTCAGGAGGCTGAGCCAGGAGGGATCACTTCAGCCCAGGAGTTCAAGGTTTCAATGAACTATAATCATGCCAATACATTCCAGCCTGTGCTATAAGCGAAATATTATCTCTTAAAAAAAAATTAAAGTATTGCAAGATTAGAAAAGTATCCAATGTATTCAATACTAATAAAAAGCCAGTAGATTAATTAATACATGCCCGCATGAGAGAAAAACTCAATTTAATTCAAGTTGGGGGGAAGGAAGAAGAAAGGGAATTGCTGTGCCCCCACCTAACAGGCATGACGTAAAGGTGCATGACATACCTCCTGGGTAAAGGCACAACTACAACAGGGCCTTACCTAACACATCCTAATCATCTATACCTTGTATTAATCTGAAATAAAAATAAAAAATAAATAAAAATTAAAAAGAAAATCAACCTGGTGGCAGTGGCCCCTTATGCTGGAAGTGGCAGTTTCAAATCCACCCCTGGCCAAAAAAAAAAAAAAAAACTGCAGGAAAAAAATTAAGCTGGGTGTAGTAGCTCATACTGTAATCCTAGTGCTCTGGGAGGCCAAAACAGGTGGATTGCCTGAGCTCAGGAGTTTGAGACCAGCCTGAGCCAGAGAGACCCTATCTCTAAAAATAGTCAAGAGTTGTGGGGGGCGCCTATAGTCCCAGCTACACAGGAGTTTGAGGCAAGAGAATCACTTGAGCCCAAGAGTTTAAGGTTGCTGTGAGCTATGATGCCATATCACTCTATCCAGGGCGACAAAGTAAGACTCTGTGTCTCAAAAAAATTTTTAAAAATTAATAGTATTTAAAATCAGTCAGCAGGATGAGTCGCTGAGGGAAGATCATAAAGAAGGCCCAAGTTCTGCAACCTTAGCCCTTCAAACTATCAAAGTTCAGTGTAAGCAGAAGAGGCACCAACAAATCAGACCACGGAAGAACCACCATGTGGTGGGGGAAGAATCAGGAAAGTGACACCCACAAAGCCAAGAGGAGGAGGTATATCCAGGAAAAGGAGGTAGTTAGAAATGGCCCTAACAAGGGGGACAGGACAAAACAGCCCAGATCTGAGAAGTAGGAGGCCATCCGTGTTCTGACAACCAGGGATGGAGAGGGTGCTGGGAACAAGAATCAAGAGGAGTGGAGGACAGAACATAAAGTTGGGGAATGGCGAGTCTAAGCCCAGAGGACACTGGAGATGCTCGACATACTCCAAGGCTGACAAGAGTCCTCCAGAACTGTGGAGGGTGCTGCATGGTGGCCTCCAAAGAACCACATCTTAAGTACTCCCCTCCCCTGCAATCTGTTTTAGCCAATGGAAGGCAGAGGAACCTATATGGTACCGTATGGGCTGAGCCCTTAAGAAGGTCTGGAAGCTTCCTGGTTCCTACGAGGCACCACACAGAGTTCAGGCTGCCCCAATGGACCTGAGATGACACACGGAGGAGGAGATCAGCCCTCCCTCCAGCCAGATCATTTCTCTGCATCCCAGCACCTGGCCACCATCTGGCTTGCTTGTTGAATGCAGGCACACAAGTGACCACCAGCAGGACCGGCAAACAAACTGCCTGGGTGAGCTCAAACCAAACTGCACAATGGTAAACAAATAAAATGGCTGCTGTTGTAGTCCAGTAACTGATAAGGGATGCTGTGGAAACAAAGTGCCTGAGAGCTTTAACTCACCTAAAGGATCTAGTATCTAAAGTGAGGGGCTAACAAGTGCAGAAGTATGTTATCATTACAGGTAATCTGACCAGAGGGCTAGTTACATAAAGGAGAAACACATATGCTCCACTAGGAAGAGAAAGCACAATATCCTGGCCTCGGGGAAAGGAACAGTCTGCTAGCTTCCCTTCATGTATCACTGCTGGATGAGCTACCACGAAGTCTATTTTTATATATACATAAAGAAGTCTCGCGGGTATATTGCCATTACAGTAGTCCCTCTAACTATCTGTGGTTTTAATTTCCATGGTTTCAGTTACCCGAAGTCAACTGTGGTCAGAAAACAGGTGAGTACAATATATAAAGATATTCTGAGAGTGAAAAGTGAGAAACAAAGATACATTAACATATCTTTATTACAGTATATTGCTATAAATATACCATTTCTATTAATTGATGTTAACTTCTTACTATGCTTAATTTATAAGATAAATTGTTATCTTACGTATGTATATAGGAAAAAACAGTACATATATAGGGCTCCGTATTTTATGGAGATTCAGGCATCCACTGGGAATCTCTGAATGTATCCCCTGTGGATAAAGGGGATATCTACAGTGTCCTATAAGTTAAACACAATCCCATCAGGTAATACATAATTACTTGCCTTGCTTGTTGGCAATGCTGTCCCACTATGAATATCTCCTCCTAAATCAAAAGTTGTCTCCTGAACAATTCTGTCAGGATAAAAAGGACAAGCAGAGAATTAGTAACTTTCAAATGATAAGGCACAGCCTCTCCATGATAATACAGAAGGAAAAGTTTCACTAAATAGCCCAATCTACAACAAACTGCTTTATTTTCTATACATAAACTTATAGGACAAAAAAATATCATTAATTTTATGAACTTTTCTTACTGGTGCATATTGAATACTCTCAGAATCATATCTTTTTAAACTATAAATTTAAAAAACTGAATGTAAAGAAAAGGCTACTTTACTGTGTGAACCTATTGAGGCTGCAGACAGTGTACAATGAAGCAAAGTGCAAAGACTAAGGAGCCCTTGCCCTGCTCCTGGACCCAGGGAGGGTGACCACACAGAGGCAGGGCACAATCGGATGATTTTTTCCCTAATGCACAGGGCTAATGTAGTTAGGCTACAAATTAAAAAATGGGAAATGCTTAATAATGTTAGTAATTAAATCAGGAGTTTTCCTAGTTTAAATGGAATCCTAAAAATAGCTCAAAATACCAAAATTTCTAAACACATCATTATGAAAAATTAGCTCAGAATATAGATAAAATCTCATCTTGAAATGTCTAATAGGCTGGGGCAGTGAAATTACCAGCACCAATGAAGTTGTGTGTACCAGCCTCCCCCCACCTCCCGACCTCTCATCGCTCATCAGAGATCTAACCCAAGGAGACAGGAGTCTGAATACCAGGAAGCCAATGAAGGTGAATTAGCAGTTAAATTTCCTGGATTTCTGTACAAGGTGATCAAAAAGAATGCAATCTCTTTTGTTACCATATTTGAAAAATTATACAGTCTAATTTCAAAACACCACAGAAACTTAAAACATTCATTGAAGCTCAATCTACAGAATGAAACAAAGAAGTAATACGGATGTTCAAAACAATTTTTCAAATTACAAAAGCAGGTACAATTTCCTCCTCATGAAGAAAATAAAAGTGTCATGTAACACAAAATAATAGCATTCTTTAAAATATTAGTAGTAACTTTTAAAAAATAAAAGCTCATCATGAAGAAAATAAAAGTGTCACGTAATACAAAATAATAGCATTCTTTAAAATATTAGTAGTAACTTTTAAAAAATAAAAGATTCTATTAAAAGCTATATCAACTTTCTGCACACAACTTTATACATCACCAAGTTTCACAAAATTAAATAGTCGTACCTATTAGCGAGATATTCACAGAGACAGAAATGCTCCATAGAGCCCTGGCAGTCTGAGTGGGAAGTTCAGCTCCGCTGCCCACTCTGACAGTGGGAACAGGACAGTGACAGTCACCTCCTACGCTGCCTGCTACAGCTACACATATCCACTGGTCACCCTCGACTTCCTCTCATGGACACTAATGAGTATAATCAATGCCTTCTTGATCCCATTTATAATTATTGCCGTAGAATAACAAATTTACAACACTATGCATAGCACTTTAACTTTCCACCCACCCAAAGCTATCTCCATCAAGCTTTAATGTGGCCCAGGTGTACTCTATCTGGGTATGTGGACAAGTCCAAAGTGACCTTATACGTGATTCTGATATTTCTGAAATATAATCTCTGACTGTCACAATCATTTCTCTTTGATCTTAGCACACAGAGCACCCTGTGAAAGAAAACACTGGAAAAGGCAGTGCAGTGAAGACACCTGCGTGCTGTGCTGTCTGTTCATTAGGCAGAAAGCTGATGTCGCAGAGGACTTTTCGGTCGCTTTAAAAAGCGTGAGAGAAAAGCTACTGCAGCCATTTTCCCAAGATCAATATCCTGTCAACTGCAAAAGTGATAATGAAGTAGCTAAACAGTATACTACAGCTTTAAATTATCATAACCAAAAGAGAGGTCATACTCCCAACAGAGTTTTACTAGATGGTCATTAAGAAAGGACTTTCCCCTCTAACAGGTTCACAAAGCAAATCCTCAGAAGAGCACTGGGTGGCGCTAAGATATTCCAAATTTCCTAAGAGATCTTGATGTGCTTCCTTATTAGACATAAGGAAAAAAAAAATAATAAAAAATATAAAAATCTTAGTAACACAGGAGAATTACATAGAACACTATAATTTTTTCTTTTAGAGACAGAGTCTCACTCTGTCGCCCTTGGTAGAGTACCGTGGCATCACAGCTCACAGCCACCTCCAGCTCTTGGGCTTAGGTGATTCTCTTGCCTCAGCCTCCTGAGTTGCTGAGAACACAGGCACCCGCCACAACGCTTGGCTATTTTTTTTTTGTTGTTGTTGCAGTTTGGCTGGGTCCAGCTTCAAACCCGCCACCCTCAATATATGGGGCTGATGCCCTACTCAGTGAGCCACAGGCGCCAGACACTGTAATTTTTAATAAAAGAGCAGGTATTGTTTTAGTATACTGGCTAAAAAAAAAATCAAAGTTAAAATAAAATTTAAAACCAGTAAGCACTTCTAATTTTAAGAAGAAATTAAAACTTTCCTGTCTTCTTCCCTTTAAAACCAATCCAAATTAACAAAAGTATGAACCAGAATCATAAACCCCACCATGACTTTTTTAAACTGAAAAAAAAAAAAAAAAAAAAAAAAGCCAAGTCACCTTTGTGTAATTCAGATTACCTAAATCCTAAGGCTAGTCTCTAGTACTTACCCAGGTTTATGTCTCGGACCCTTAACCATCAGGCCTCCATCCACAGCTCTTTTGGCGAGAGCGTGATCCTGGCTGGGGTCCACAAACTTGAACACATGAGAGGCCCCAAACTGCACTTTCATGCCACTCTGCAGCATGGTGGTCTCTGAGATGCGCTGGCCCTCCACATAGGTCTCTGCATCCACACTTCTAGGTGTCACGGTAACCACTCCATCCATGTTGGTGAGGTCACAGTGATGGGGCTGAATCCCTGGGCCAAACAGCTGAAAACAGAAGGACACCAAAGAAACTCATCAGGAAAAACACAGTACTTAAAAACAGAATTTCAATATTATGAGCACCCCTTTTATGATAAATGTAATCTGGTAAGCTCTAGATTTTTAGTGCTTTTTTAAAGCACGTTTTCCCCAATAGTATAGGAATTACACACTGTCAAAATAGCGTCAAACAGACCTTTTATTTTGGGACTCAGTAACTTAAGACATATTGTAACTTTGCATGAAAAGCATACAGTCACCTTAACAAACATCCATTTGATAATTTAACAGACAAACCAACACAGGATCACTTAAGGCAATGGTTCTCAACCTTCCTAATGCTGCAATATATTTTCATTGTTACAAAGGGGTTGCAACCCACAGGTTCGACTTAAGCTAACTTAAGGCTAAGAGTTGGAGATCAGCCTGAGCAACATACTGAGATCCAGTCTCTACAAAATATTAAAAAATAAAAAACTAGCCAGGTGAGGTGGCACACGCCTGTAGTCCCAGTTACTATGTAGGCTGAGGTGGGAGGAGTACTTAGAGCCAAGGTTTTGGAGGCTATAGAGAATTACAATTGCACCACTGCACCCGAGTCTAGGCAAATGATCAAGGGGATCCTATCTCAAAAAACAGACAGAAGGGCAGCGCCTATGGCTCAGTGAGTGGAGCACCGGCCCCATATACCGAGGGTGGTGGGTTCAAGCCCGGCCCCAGCCAAACTGCAACAACAACAACAACAACAAAAATAGCCAGGCATTATGGCAGGCACCTGTAATCTCAGCTATTCGGGAGGCTAAGGCAAGAGAATCACCTAAGCTCAAGAGCTGGAGGTTGCTATGAGCTGTGATGCCGTGGCACTCTACCGAGGGCGACAAAGTGAGACTCTGTCTCTATAAATAAATAAGTAAATAAACAGACAGAAAATTTCTATAAATAAATAAATAAACGAACAGAAAATTTCTACCTATTTTTGTCATTGCTGTGCTAAGAATGAAGGAAGGAGTGAGAGAACTGAGAATGCCACCACAGTCCCAAGCTACAACTGAGAAACCAAAGTACAGAGCAAGGGGGGATGTGCCTGGGCTGGAGTGGACTTTAAGGAAGAGAAACATCCTGACTTCACTAATTCAGAGAATGTGTTAAAATCTGTTTTTTAAGTACAGGAAAACTGTGTTCAGCTACCATTTTAAGTATAATTTATTAAATGCCTGTTGCTATGTGTCAGACACAGTAACAGGCACTTCTGCACAGGTTACCTCCTGTAACTGTGACACAGAGCTATAAAAACATCACCATCACTACCATCTTTTAGAAAAAAGGAAGCATCTCAGAAGAACATGAGCCCAAGTTTTTAAGGGTAGTGCTTGACCATAAACTCACACCTTGCTCTTTTACAGGAGAGTAAAATGACTGAATTGACAAATGATGTTCTGTATTTTGCCATGTATAATGCTCACTTTTTGCCCAAATTTCTGAGGAAAATAAGGATGCACATTATACATGAGTAGTATATATGTATACTCAGGAGCCAGGAGCCCAGCAGGCCTGCCAGGACTGCCACATCCTTCCACATGGCCTGCCAGGCATATGAGGTTCCAGTCTGGGAGGATCCAGGATGAGGTGGGAGCAGCTTTCACTCAGTGCTACGATCATGAGAGAGGGTAGCAACAGGTAGTCAGGGTGTAGCTATGCAGGGTTTGGGCTAAAACTCGAGGACCAGTGCAATGGAGCTGTGCCTCCCACATGGCAGGGAGGAAAGACTCCAGGAAGAGGGAAGGGGCCCCTTTCACAGAGAGGGAGGCTACGAGAGAGTGGTGTGATCTCCACACTTACCAGGGGAACATTAGCCTTCCCCAGATATGTCTCTCCTTGCTGACAGCTGCCCAGTTTCTCGAGGTACATTTTCTTGAAAGTTTGGGCCAAAAATGTGGGTGCACATTATACACGGGGTGTATTTTACATGGCAAATAAAGTACATTTAAATACAAAATCTGTTAATCTTAATTCCTTCATTAGTTACCACGTGGCAGGCTCTCTGCCACGTACTGTGCCTCCTGAAACACAAGAGGAGCAGCAGGAACCTCGGCACTGCATCACCACTGCGCACCTGGATAGAGCTGTCATCCAACTTTTCTGTCCCAACTTCAGTCACACTTAACTGGAGGCGGTAGAGCTTTGGCTTATCTCTGGAGTCAGAGCCATCTGCAAGAAGAGAAGGAAGACAGCTCCATTTGCAAAGTCTAATGTTCTTAGAAACATTTGAAACAAACAAACAAACAAACCCAAAAGTTTCTATCTTAGAAAGTACTGTTCTCACTTAGGATTTCTTTTCAAAGAACTCTCCAACATATAACACGGTTTAACAAATTAGATACAGAAAATTCAAATTAAGAAATACATCAGCTCCTCTTTAGTCTTAAGTATTAACATTATCATTAATTTTGATGTTCTAACTACATAAAAAGAAATTTCCTCTAACACAATGCCCTAAATTTTCACTAACAATTCTGTGGAGCAACTGTATTAGCAAAATGAAATTTAAAGACACAGAGGCCTTCAATTCTGCCCCGACCTTCCTGATAGGAAACTGGCCACCGTCAGGGCAGGCAGTTCCCCCAGCCCCGAGGCAGTGTGGCACTCACTGCCAACAGTGATTTAAACAAGATCAAAGTCCTCCAAGATGGGGCCTAACACCTGTCTCCTGGATAATCTCCCCAAGTAATTCCAATGACAGTTCTTGATTCAGAATTACTGTTAAAAGTGCTTAGCTCAGGGCAGCGCCTGTGGCTCACTGAGAGGGTGCTGGCCCCACATACCAAGGGTAGCCGGTTCGAACCCAGCCCTGGCCGAACTGCAACAACAACAAAAAGTGCTTAGCTCCCTGGAGTGGAACTAGGGTGAAGAGTACAAAAGACTATTGAAATTTTTTTTTGGGGGGGGGGGTCATTTTAAGCTTTTATGAACTATAGGAATTTTTTAATTCCCTGAGTGTGAGATTCTGTGATAGGGAAGGCATGGGAAGGAGGAGGAAGAAGCAGCAGCTGTGCCAAAGACCTGGTCCCATTTTACACCCAGACATGTTTGCTCACTTCCCATCTACTATAGCCCAGTTGATCAAGACGTCCACTGAAGATTTACTCTGATTTCAAAGATGTTTACACATGAGAAATATGTGCCTCAAAGAATTCATGAATTATGATACAGTTTCCAAGTTCAACATTTGCACCACAGCCATGATGGTCAGTCCAGCACTGCAAATACACCAGGGAGGCTTCCTTCACACGTGAGGCCACGTGAGTCTCCCTGACCCACCGTGACTGTAACAGTCACTGAGTCAGCAGTCAGTTAAAATCTCTAGTCATGGGATTGGGAATGTAAGATTTGGGAGCTTCACAAGTTAGAGAGGTTTAGAGGGTATGAGCAGGCATGCAGTTTTAGACTCCCAAAATCTTAGTGGTAGTGAGATCTCAACTCTCACAGACAAAAGCCACCCTGAATATGCAACTTCTATGAGAACTGATATTAATTTTAGGGTACACAAAGTAATATTCTAATGACAAAATTTTCTATTTCAAAAATATTTAGAAATATTCAGAAATCTGTGACATATGGGCAAAGGTAAGATAAGACTGAAGTATGTGAGCAGCACCAACACCTGACATACATCTAAAAGCGGAGTCATCATTTGTGTGGCTTCATACGATGCTGGAATGTTTAATTTTCAACTCCAACTGTGCCAATAAAGTCTTTATCAGAACAAATCCCCAAACCATTCAGGGCTTCTCCTGCACACAGTGTCTTCCCAGACCTGCTGAGTCCCAAACCCCAGGAACATTTACCATTTTATTTTACACACCATCAGCAGTTCCAATGAACACTCTGGTAAAGAAACGTGTCCCTCTTCCATCCGCCCCCTCTACTTTTTCATAATAATGCCACTAATCACATTTGAAGATGACTTCTGTTCCTCCTCTCCCTTGGCTCCAATCTCCTTGGGGGCTTTAAAAAAAATCTCTTTACCCTGGCACTGAGCACTCAGCACAGGTCCACATATGTCACTAAATAAGACTTACTGTGTTCACAGTGGGTAACTGTACTAAAAGATAATGAAAACAGAATAATACAATAGAGTCACACAGAAATTACACAAATTATAAAGAAGCAAAAGGAATAAAGAATCATGTGAAACTACAACAACTGTTTCAATGCAAAGTTAAAAACATAACAACATGAAAAGCATGTCTGTTTAGGAATGAAAGAAAACTTTACATTCACGTTCTTTTGAACTGTGAGTGTTTCTGAAAGGTGTCTTGGGAGATGACACAGAGAAGCCACACGCTGCTCCCCACCAACAGACCCAGAGACGCAGGGAGGGAGAGGCGCAGGTCCTCACAGGAACCCACCAGCAGAGACATCAGAAATAAACTCCCTGCCCAGTCTCTTATTACCACTTTCCAGTAATAAGAGAAAATAATAGTTAAAGCCTTTATAAATACTGAGGAACCTAAATGGTAACCACAGGATTTGGTGGGTAAAACGGTGTTTGGCAGGAGCTAGGGGAGAAGGGGAATATAATGGTGCAGTTCCTTCTTCTTCAAACTCTGATTATCAATCCACAGGCAGTAAATACACAAAACTGTTGGCTAAAACAAAAATTCCATATTTTCTCCCCTTCCTCAAAAAGTAGCCCACAAATAGTTACTTTCTTCCCAAAGGGCCTGAGCACCTTTCTTCCCAATAGATAGCTACAGTCAATACGAAGCACAATGGAAAGCAGAGACAGATCTAAACCACCACCTCATATGCAGCAATGCCTCTGCAGAACACTTTCTTCCATATTCTACACAGGAGGGAGACAGACTGGTGAACAGAGCCCAGGGAGAACCTTTAAACACCCTTTGTCCTTACTCCACAATTCTATACAGCCAATGCTGCTTCCCAGGGTGAACCTGAGGAAACAAGGCGGCAAAATAAGCTTCTAGTGAATGAAATGAATTACAAGTTAATGATAGCACATTAAATTTCTTAAAGTGGGTTATTTACATCAACTGTAAAACTGATACATAAAACATTCAGTCAATATTATTTTCCCCATGAGTTTGTTAGAGCTCTAGTTACAAAAGTCGTATTAAGCATAGCATTACCTTCGTAAGTGTGATAGCTGTAGTAGGCAAAGTGATTCCCTCTCCCTGGGGTTAAGACACATGCCAGGACCCAGGTGAAGGCCGCATCAGCAGGACAGAGGCCATGCAGAACAGGCGCAAGAGAGAAGGAGGAGAAGAGACATGTTTCAAAGAGAGAAAGGGTACATTTCACCCACCAGCATTTAGAGTTGTGAGGACAAGACCACACCAGTGCTCCAGCCAGTGTTTTAGAAACTGATACAGACTGTTAAGGGAAACAGCAGGACAGCAACAGTGAGTTAGTCCTACAGAGGACCTCCACCCCAATGGCTGACAGCTTCTGCTTAAAGAACATATCCAACTCCAAAGCAAGAAAAAAATAATATTTACTCCCCATTCCTCGAAAAGACAATGTGCACACATCCAGATCTCAAAAAAAAAACTCCTATCCACACCTAGCAGACCTCACAACACTTAGGACAGATGTTTGTTTGCTCACATAGTGGCAATAAGCTACTTACTGATTCATAACAAATCATTATGTATGAACACTATTTTCTTACAAATGGAAAACAGATCTATTTCGTTCAGCATGCTGTGAGCAAATAATCATGAAAACCTAAAAAGACATCATGACCCAATAAAAAACCATGGCTTTGGTGCAAAGACCGTGGCCTAGCATTTGGGCCTGCCACCACCAGTGAGTTGACCTCCAGACATCAGTCAGACACCTGAACTTCAGGCACTTGTGGAACAACAAATAAGGCTACCCTGTACCAAGCAGTCCACAGCTCAGCAGGAATCCAGCAGTCTCTCTAGACTAGAGACAGGAGTCATTCCTCACAAGGGGGTGGGACCACCTGCTGGTGGATGAGTCACGGGAAGGCAGGCAGGAACAATCTTATTCACCTCTATGGTATACTGCTTTGCCTAATGCAGAAGGTCAACAAATGCTGACTTAAGGGAGCAGAGTGCCATGAGGAAAGCAATGTATTAAAAGGCATGTGATACAGGTTGTTGCCGGTATTGTGGTGGAAGGTAGAACAGAGTATCTACAATCTGCCATCTTTTCACACCTATAAAATACTTCTATATACTTCCACAAGTATAAAATATAAAGTCCTGAGGTCAATAGGTTTAACCTATTTTGCTGGTGCTACAACCCCATGGCACAAAACAGTGTGTGACAAATTAAGTATTCAATAAATACTTGTCAAATGAATGAAGGAATCCGCTCTCATCCTGCTCTACCCACCAAAATAAACTTCCTATTACTCATTTGAAAATTACTCTGTTAGCAACAATTTACCACTTTCTCTGACAGCTAACACCCTTTAATCCTCAGATACATTGAGTTGGGGAAAACAATTGTTACTTTTCAGCATTTAATGTAAAAATTTAAAGGGCAGACTCAATGCCCAAAAAATATTATAAAAAAATTTTAAGTTAAAAAGCATATGGCTGCCTGACTGTTGCCATCCTTCATCTGGGATGACCAAGTACTAATCACCTTTCACACCAGAGACACACAGTAATACTGGAACATGTTTCTAAACTACTGCAAGGAAACAAACTTCAAATCAATCTTCCAGCCAGAAAAGTAACAGACAAAGCAATACTAACGTATTCCTTGGAAATAATTAATTTTAAAAAGCCTTCAAATCTAAAAGTAGAAAAGTATAGAAGTATAAAAGTATAAGTATAAAAACCACTACTGAAACCACACAGCCACTGACTATGGAGGACTATCAAAACAATATCATCACTACCTGTACCAATATAACCTAGCTATACCATTAGACTGCTAGACAACAAATACCATATCTAATCATTAGCTCATTATAACTTAGCTGTAAGAAACTAAGCAAACCTTGTAAATAAAAATATATAAATATATACTTCAAAAAAGCCACAATTCACACCCATGGAATCCTATATTATCTCCACAACTGATACACTTTTCTGCTAATTTTTTCCATGATTACTAATTGGCCTTTATCCAAATGCAGTTTGGAAAAGGGGTGTAACAATGATCTTCAGAGCATTTTATAATGCAGGTCACATAACACTAGTTTAACAAATTAGAATTTTAGCTGAATGATAAATACGTTATATGTAACACACATAAACACAAATATACACAACACTATATAAGGATGTGTGTGTATAGAAAACATTTCTTTAAGAATGTCAATGTATTCCTCTCTCTAATGGCTAACCTGAGACAACAGCTTTAGCCTTTGGGAGTTCTAAAAATAGGGCTAATATAAAATTAACCTAGTCCCTTACCCTTTTAAAATCAAACAGCTTTCCTCTCACTAAATGAATTTCTTAAATGTACTATAAAATTTAAAGACATGTATTCTTTCAGACATCATTTATGCATTATTCGGTGTAAGATTTTACACACATACACACACACACCTCTACTAAATTTGCCTCAGGAAAGTACATTTCAGTTTGTCATTTTTAGGAGATTATTTTAATTAAAGTTATCTTGGAAAAAATCATTTTAAAGGGGATGAATCATTTTAAACTCTTTTAAAACTATATAGTATTTTAATTGTTTTCTTAATACTCATTTTTGTCCATGCAAATTTTATTTTTATGCATAACCTTTAGTTTTTTGACCAAAAAAAAAAAAAAGGTCTAAAAACATTAAGTCAGCCCAATATAAAGGCCACTTAAATAAGATGCATGACAAAGTACAAGCACTTAAAGCTAAAAATGTATGCATGTGTATAACATTTCCCAGTATAACCAGCCACCTCACCTGGGCTTAACTCCACTAAATATGGCAGTTTCTCAGGGGGAAGGGCAGAGCCGTAGCCAGCAGCATCAGCTCTCTCCTTCCCTTTCAGCTGCTTCCCTTCCAGATGTTTCTTTGTTTTCTTTGGGATGTAATCTGGTGGCCTCCTCTTCAATTGAAAGACTAGAATCCCTAGAACAGTAACAGTGGAAATCATCAAGAGGCCCAGGTAGGCCTGGATGGCCAGCTCACTGGCAGTCTACTAATCAAAGAGTTATCATCAGTAAGATGAATCAAACTTGATAACATCCGCCAAGAAATCACTGAACCAAAGCTTCCCCAACTTACACTGTTACATAACAGAAGAATTACTAGTCTCATGGTGTGTTCTGAAAAGTTCCAACAAACAATTTTCAAAAATATTTTAAATTACCCAAGGATATCGTATGCTTAAAAAACAACACAACACATCATCTAAGAATAAATGGATGCTTATATTGGCAAACAATCTTATGATAATATACTCAGACACATATATAAAAACATATTCACACACAAATTATATACAGCACATAAATATATAAAATATATTTTAGTTGATATGATTTTTATTTAATTCCACTGAATTAACCCTGAATTCAAGGCAATTTGACTTTAATAAAGTTTAACTTTAAATCTTTTAAAAATAAAAGTAGTAAACAAGTGTTTTCAAGGTTAGAAATCTGCTTGCTAATAGTTTTTATTTTTCTTTTTTTTTTTTTTTTGTATTTTAAAACTACCAACCTACATTCAATACTGACATGATAAACTGGCAATAAACGTTGATGTCCTTACTAATGCAAAAGTTTTCTACTGAGCAAAAGTCAATTCATGACAAGGATCTTCCCCTTCCTGATGCAGTGCTAATACTCTGGGTTTTCCGTGAGCTGCCGTTCACCTGCTGTGTTACTGTTAAGGTCTATATAGGAGATTCAGGCAGTCTGAGTGTGGCCATAGGAGCCACCCATCAAGTCCACAAAGAAGGAAAAAAGCTACACAGCAAATATCCATCAAAAAATATTCATGTGGGCAGTGCGTAGCTCAAAGGAATAGGGCACCAGCCCCATATACCAGAGGTGGTGGGTTCAAACCCAGCTTCGGCCAAAAAAAAAAATTCATGTATACATCCCTTGAATCATCTGATAAATTGAACAACTGGTATATCCCATACAAATCCAAAGTAAGTAATCCTTTAACAAACAAAATCACTCTTTACCTTTGTCACTGGGCCATTCCCTGAAGATCTGTAAGGGACACTCATCGTCGTCAAGGATGGCCTCTTTAGCACCTTTCTCATCAGAATGCTGAGACCCGGGAGGAAGCATGACCTAAAAAAGAAAGTAAATAACTGTCACTGTACTTAAAAGTACCATTAGCACATTAGCAAGGATTTAAATGAAAATGTCACTGTAGAATCAAATTCATCAAGCACTACAAATTCTCATTCATCAAATAATCATCAATGAAAATGAAGGAAATAATTTACAATAGAAAGTTAAGCTAGTTCATTTTGGTCCCCTAAAAAGAACTATTATGAGTGTGTGGGCTTTTTAAGTAAGTGAGGTGATGGTTATGTTAATCAGTTTGATGTGGGCATTCCACATTATATATCAAATCAGTACACTATACCCCATAAATATACAGTTATGATTTAATAAAAAAAATTATATGGAAAGACTTTATGTAATGGTTAAATTCTAAGTAACCTCTTAGTCTTGAGGAAAGACAGTCTCACTGTTACAATTTCAAACTCTCTAATCCCTAATCTAGCTTTCCACATTCAAATAATGGTTTTTATTAAGTAGGTTCATACAACATGGATCTTTTTTTAATTTTTAATCTTTTTACTTTTTTGAGACAGTCTCAAGCTATTGCACTTGGTAGAGTGCCATGACATCATAACGCACAGCAACCTCCCACTCTTGGGCTCAAGTGATCCTCTTGCCTCAGTTTTCTATTTTTAGTGGAGATGGGATCTCGCTTTTTGCTCAGGCTAGTCTCAAACTCGTGAGCTCAAGCAATCTCCCCACCTTGGCCTCCAGGTGTGTGCTAGGATTATAGGTGTGAGCCACCATGCCCAGTCCAACATGGATCTTTTAAAATCGCAGCTACACACCAAACAACCAGGACAGTTTTTATAAAGTGGGCTCAGGCAACATGGGCTCTTTTAGGATAACTATCACACAACAAACCAGAATAGGGTTGATTTCTTTTTCTTGTAAATAATTGTCTACCTTCATGTATAAATTTTAAGTACACCATTTAGGTACATTATAGGGCCACTCATTCACTCAACAAATTTTTTTAAGCAACTATTTTAAGATACTATGTTCACTGTACTCTTAAAAATTCATAATGCTGTATTACAAATGTTTTTACTATAGCCAATCAATTTTGTAAACATCTAAGAAAGCTACAAGAAATGCGTATCAGAGAGCAGAACAGTAGACAACGCTTGCCCAACAGCCTTCTACACTCCATCGGCCTGTGTGCCATCGTCACTGTAATACAACACTAATGCTGACCAGAACACAGTCACAGGGAAAGGTAGAGAAAGCCTGTCACTGGCATCTGAACTTTGTTTTCAACCTGTAGTTAACGTAATGGTGTTACCATAATAAACCTTACCACTCAAATGTACCGTGGTGTTTACACACCAATGGATTAGACTCTTCCATAGAACCTTCTACTTTCTCTCTGTACCGCTTCAATTAACCCAAAAGGACAAACTAACCAGTCTTATGATAAATTAATCTCTCTTTATAGCATTTGCATTAAATTTAGTATCTTGGCCGAGAACATACTACTTAAACATCTGACCTTCATTCATCTCTTTAGTTTCAATCTTTGTCTAACATTCAAAGCCAAATGGAAAAGGCCATGGGGGAGGGGGGTGACCACATGTCTGACCCCCTGTCTCATAGCCAGCTACTCAGCTTTAGGGTATTTCTGGGGTCCTCTTGGGAAAAGGGATCCATTCAGTCAGCTAGTAGGCTTAAGATTTAATTTTACTTCACAGTTATAAATCCAAATATCTTTGAGATTGTTGACCCAAAATGCAAGTTCTATAAAATCATTTAGAGAGGTTTATTCTGAGATTGTTGACCCAAAATGCAATCTCTTCAAAAAGCTTAGAGAGGTTTACTCTGAATATGTATGGCTATAACCTGGACCTTCACAATCTCACGAGTTCCTAAGAAAGTGTTCTCATGGTGGTGGGTTAGGTTTTGTTTTATACATTTTAGAGACAAGAATTCTAATTATTAAAATTATAAATCAATACATGGAATGTATACAATGGTTTGCTCCAAAAAGCAGAATTTCTCCAAGAAGAGATACATGTTATAGGTGAAAAGGTTTGGAATCAGCACACACACACACACAAAAAAATGTTTTAAGGTAAGGAACTCTATTAATCATACAGTCAGCCACAGTACACTGACTCAAAGTAACGTGCTAAGCAAAATGATGGCCTGTAGGTGTGACTTCACCTTTGGAAGATGTGGAACAAGTTGTGCCCACCTCCTCTCCCTTGATGGCAGGAACCTCAGTTTAAGGTTTTTCTGAGGTCCCCTTGGCCAAGAGAGGGTCCGTTCAGTCAGCGTAGGGTGTAGAATTTTATTTTTAGCTCATAAGACAAATGAGGATGACATCCCATAGTTGCTTTAGTAATTCACTTTGGAATATATTATGATTTCACAATTTTCATTATTCCAAGAGCTATGTGAAGAAAGATTTTTAATTTAAAATGAGGTATTTTAAGTGTTTTTGTTTTCTATTTCTGGCTATTTTGTGTAAAATACAAATAATAAAGCATGTAAAATGTGTATATTTTAAGAAATACATGATTTTGGTTTTACTAATACAAAATTAATTTTTAATGTTTCCATTAAAACATTTTGGTAGGATTGAAACGCTTGTTTGATAGGAATGTCTGCTTCGCAAACATTAACATTTAACAATCAGCACAATGTACATATTTCACTAAAAAGGAAGAGCCAAATAGCAGGGAACCACTCAGAGTCCTCAGACAGAGACCACTACACACTCTTCCAGGGCCCCCTGGCGCCAGCTTTGCTGTCTCTGGTGAGCTTCATCCATCGCTCAGTTAAAGTATAACTTGTCCAGGAAGCACTCAGTGACCTCCATTCTGATGAAAGCTCCTTGGTTGTATTTCTGGTTCATGGCATGTCTATCTTCCTTTACCCTAAGTTTTTTAAGGGCAGTGCTTATTATCCCACCATAGTTTCTAACAAATAGAAGGAACTTAAATATATACTGAATAATTAGATTTTAAAAACATTACAAAGAACATGAAATAGTATTATTTATAAGATAGAAAGCCAAGAGATAAAGGACTTCCAATTCAAAATAAAAGTAATAATCGACTCCCAGTTTGTGTTGTCTGAGCTTGCAAAAAATTGTTATGGCAATAATAGAGTAGAAAACCCAAAGGACTTCAAAAGAAGTTATCAAATGACCTCAACTGGGACTGTAATAAAAGCCAAAGCTTGACTCACAAACCCTGATTCAGTCGTCCTATCACTTTCTCATTTTTATCAGTAAAGTATCAATCAGAAACCACTGAAAAGATTAAATGTTATAAAAGTATTATTACACATTATATCACATGCAATTTTACGGAACTGATATTACTAAATAGACTTATATACATTTAATAACAAAAACATTCCTTTAGCAAATAACTTGAGCAGTATCAGGTGCAACAAAGGTATTCTTACAGTTCACAGCCCTCCAGAGGACACAACTGAAAAAGGATTAGGCCTTTGTGTAAGTAATGTAGACTCTATTTACACTGCCACTTTGCTAAGAGTTAATAACCAATTTTAAGTATAAGACAAACTTATCATAAAATCCATCATATTTGTGGACTTAAATTATTCCATAGTTAAATTGTATCTTCTACATATATAATAACACTTGTCATATATTTCTTTTGAAAAGACAAGTAATTATCTCGTAAGGCTTAGCATTATAAAAGGGCTTTCCTCTACCTCATATTCACCTGGTATGAGGAAAACACACAGAACATCCTCTATCTCAAGTATTACCCCTTCACGAGAACATATAACCATGTCACCCACACAACCTTCCATCCCTACCCTGTCAATGAATTTCAGTTGGTGACAGTTACTTCACCTATGAACCTTACTATTCAGAAGTAGAAGTATTTTTGTTTCCCTTCTTGGAGAACCTTTTGTCCTTTAAATTTATCAATACTATTTCTTCCTACTTAATACTAACAAAGGCCAAAGAATAAAAACCTGCATCAAATCACCAAATACCCATGTACTCATCCTCATCTCTCTTCTCCCACCCCCACAATGAAACGAGCTTTGCTGTATTTCCTTCTGATTCTGAATAACACAAACTCTATTAAAAAAAAATTCAAAAACAGAAAAAACAAAATGAAGAAAAAATACTACTGTAAGAGAACTGTATTTTTGTGATCCATTTATTTTACAAGGAGCTTCACATCTTAATCGTAAGCACACACGGGAAGTCTTCTGCTCCTCCCCCTTGCTCTTATGTGGGTAGTCTCGTATGATACATATTCACAGCAGTTCCTCGCATCACTTTATGTGACTACTGTAACAAAAATAGGGTATTTTTAAAATGTAAAGCATACTCTCCTTCACTGTGCTTTGTTTTATTTACTGCGTTTCACAGATGACGCTGTTGTGTTGTGTTTTTTAACAAAGTGAAGGCACAGGGCAACCCTGCATCAGTCAAGTCCACCAGGGCCGTTTTTCCAGCAGCATGTGCTCACTTTGTCACATTTTGGTAGTTCTCTCAGTATTTCAAACTTTCTCATCATTATTATATCTACTACAGTGATCTGTGATCAGTGATCTTTGATGTTAACATTACAACTGTTCTGGAGCCCATCTGTTTTCCCATCTACTTTCAGCTAAACTTTGAACCATATTCATAAAACTACAGATCTAACTAGATTGATTTCCAACTCAAGCTAACTTCTGAACAACAACAACAAAAAAATTATAAGCAAGCTCTTTTATTTAATTAATTCCATCTATAGCAGTGGTTCTCTCAACCTTCCTAATGCTGCCACCCTTTAATATAGTCGAGACCCACAGGTTGAGAACTGCTGATCGATAGCTTACAAAAGACCTGTACCCTGAGGGCTGTAAACACAGCTGAGAGGACTGAAGGAACTCAGCAAGGGAAGAGGTACAGTCTGCCCACTCTGTCTTAAATGCTGTGACGACAAGAAGTCTCTAAGTTCATCTACAAATGCAATGCAAGAGAAATCACAATCCCAAAATGTTTTGTGTAGAAATGACAATCTGATTTTAAAATGTTTACAAAAACACAAATAACTCAGAATAAACAAAGCAATTTTTAAAAACAAAGAACAAAATTGACATTTACTTTACATGATTTTAAGACTTATTCTTAATCTACAGTAATTAAGATACCGTGGTATAGGCAAAAAGGCATATAGACCAATGGAACAGAACAGAGTCCAGAAACAGAACCACGTATCTATGTGGCAAATTGATTTGGGGGAAATTTTTATCTTCTTCAATTTGCTTTTTTATATTTTTATTTTGTTAATATAACAGAAACAAATAGAACTTTTGTAATGGACGGGAAACTCCATTTTCTTGCTTTTTGCTTTAAAGATGTATTTAACAAATGGTTTCAGTTTATCAGATCTTAAATGATACAGTGGAAAGAAAATCAACCTGGGTTTCATTTTATTTAAAGAATATTTTCTATTTAATGTAAGGGCCTAGTACATGTGAAACTGATAAGAAATACTGATCTGATAAAGCTACTTACCCGAGCAATACAGTAATCCTTAGGGTTTTCTTTCTCCAGACCGTATTTCTCCAAAGCCTCTGCCACAGCAAAGTCTGCAGGGTCTGTAGTAGACAGCAGGATGGTCTTGTAGGGAATATTTGGTTTTAAACTATCTGCATAAATTCTCAATGTTCCACCTGAAAAAAAATTTTTGATGTCTTTGAGCATAATTTTATCATATCCAATAATAGAGGTAGCTAAAATTGACAATCACTTAAGAAAAGGGCACCTCAGTTCTAGCTGCAGAGGCAAAGGCAGGTGCGCATCTCTCTGGGTGCAGATGAACGTGAAGGAAAACTCTCTACCTTTCATTTCCTGTTAGACGTACATGAGCGGTAACTGGTGGATCCACTGGCAACACTTGAAACTCCTGAACAATCCAATGTGACAGACTCTTTCTGCCCTCTCTTTAAGGCACCGTGTTTTTTATAATAATGAACTGATTTCCATTATACTAAGAAAAGAGGAAGGAACCCAGAGTTTCCTTTCAGTGCTGCTCTCTTGGGCTGCTTTCCCATCCACTATCTAAATACCGGGATAGACCTATTTCCCTCACTTCTGCTACTTCCTGATCATCAATCTAAAACTTAAATTTAAAACCCAGATAAAATTAAATCTCAACCTCACTAAATATATCCACTTTTTAAAAGTGAAATAGAAATCAGAAAAAATCAGGTGCTTGTGGCCAAAGACTGTTGATGAAGAATCTGCAATCAGAGCACTGCTCTATTTTTATTTCCAGGCACTACAAACTACATTATCACTTACAGCTATGAACTCGACTAGAGCAGAACAACTTAAATATTTTTCTTTTTTGCTTGTTTCTTTTTAATGGAAATCTACATTACAGTATTGTCACTTGGAGTGTCATGTTGTGTCACAATCTGCTTTCTATTTACAGTCCAATGTTATTAAGCCCTGAAATCTTAAGTCTAGATGAAAAGATCCTAAGGAAAGAAATGAAGAATGCTCCACACCCTATAGAAGATCTCTACGAATTTCCTGAAGCAAGTTCTAAATCTCTACTGGTCCTTCACTCTTTTTAATTCTAATGCAGTTATTCTGGCTATTGAAAATTTCTCATATTCTCATTTTCAACAAATCTGACCCAAAGTACATTTTGATAACTTGGTCCACAAAGTTAATGCTGTTTTATAAAGAATGAACCAGTCCACCTTAGCATTAGAATGTGGACCGGCTGAGCCAGGCTCTTAGCATATGGTGACCATGAGCAAATTCACACTGTTCTAACGCTGAGGACACAGGTCAACATTCTTGCCTTCAAATGACATACACTCCCTGTAAGAGAGGTAGAATGCAGGGGGAGAAGACTAACAAGAGAACAAGTAGTAAAAGAGACTGTGAAAAATATGAGGATGGTTGTAAGAAAGCATACTCATCATGTTTTGACTGAGGGCTTCCTAAGTGCGGGGGATCTGGCCCAGACCTCCCTGAAGAATCAACATCTCAACTGAGACCTGAATGAGGCAACAGAAGCAGCTGTGTAGAAATCTAAATGAAAGGCTTTCTCTATGGGGGAGCAGCAAGTACAAAGGCCCAGGGCTGGAATAAAGCTGGCCTGGTCCACGGGACAGTGTAGACCAGTGGTTCTCAACCTTCCTAATGCCGCAGCCCTTTAATACAGTTCCTGTGGGTCGCGACCCACAGGTTGAGAACCACCGGTGTAGACAGAATGAAGGAAAGACAGAGATGCAGTCAGAGACTGGCTGGGACCAGATCACTCAGGACCTTCCTGGCCATGATTGAGAGTTTGGATTTGATTCTAGTTGAAGTGTGGAAGCCATAAGGGTTTTAAGTTCTGCATGTACTGAGTGTATAAAACAAAGAGAAAATGTGCACATGTGTATGAATGTGTACACATCTGTGGGGGTGTGTGTGTGTGTGCGTGTAGGGAGGTAGGCAAAATGCCACTTGTGCTTTTCAAAGAAGCTCTGGTGAAGGTGGGGACACAGCAACAGCAGGGAGGCCAGTTCAAATAGCGTGTTCCACTGTGTCAAGACACAGCCCTCTTTCTGTCATCATACTTACTTTCAAACATAGATCTGAAGTAATTTATAAGAAAAACATGCAAAACAGGGTGAACAAACAACTTTGTAAACTGAGGTGACACAACAACAGACACCTAAGGAGCAAAGCACAGCTTCTACTCTGAAGGCTGAAGACATGAACTCATGTCCACACCTGGATGCCACACCAAAAACAAACATCTCATTTTTCTAAAAAAAAAAAAAACTGACATCTGCTAAATGTAGACAAGTACTAAAGTTACAAAGCATAAAAGACTATTTGGATTTTGGTGGTCTGAAAAAAATGTAAACACAGTGTTTGTCAGAAAGTCATTTTAAAAAAAAGCCACTTTGGTTCCTACAGACAATCTTTTGAGTGACACTTCTCAAGGACACACCAGAATGAGATATTATAAAATTCATACTTACATGGCCAATGAATTTAGCGATTAGGTGGAATTACTTTTATTATCTATTTGAATGTTTTACAACATCTGTCTAAAACTATGACTTGGTTTCAGTGTTGCTGAGTGTCAAGGTATTCTGACACATAAAAGCAGCAATAAATTTTAAAGGTTTCAGTTTACAAGCTTAAAACCATGGTATTGTCATGGGAGAGACAGTCATCCCAATTTACTAAGGAAGAACAGAGAGCAGAGATGCTAACATTTTAAAGTCCCTATTTGAATAAAGTGATGTCTCTGTTCCAAAATTAAGGTCACTGTGCCACTTTGAAGATGAAGCAACAGAAGCTCACAGCTTGTGCTTCAGCAGTCCATCTGAACCCTTATCCCAGGTCCATGTTCTTCCACATGTCACAGTGCCCTCCTGCTCCCAAGAGTGTGCGCTAAGAAACTGAGGTAGACAAGGATCAACTTCCGAAAAATTCTCTTACAATTCTGTTAATGTGTTACTCACTGAGAAAAAAACCATATACAACTGGTAGTGGAATATTTGTGCCACAAATCAGTTAACAGAGCAACACAGGGCATTTTCAAAACATCACAAAGTGAATATATCAGAGTGTCAAAGATGCTTTACAAAGTTCAGGGAAAAACGTGTCCTCAGGACTGACACCTGTTCAGCTGTAGAACGAGGCTAACAGCACAGGTTAGGTCACAGAACTTGGGGACCAACTCAAGGAGTGACAAGACAGAAAAACAATAGCCTCAGCAGTCACTCTCAGGAAAGTGGTCCCCGCAGATGCGCCATGTCTCCAGCCCATACTACACAATCAACCTAACAACAGCTACAGTAGGCTCTAAGGATATACTTTTCTGAGCATATTGTTTATTACAAACAAATAAAAACCTTGAGGAAACTTAATACTTTGGGCTTCCTTAATACTAACCATAAATAGCTATTTTGCTAATAATATTTAGTTTTTACAGTTTCCTGGGGTTCCATATACAGAAAACTAGTCCTTCTGCCCCCAACTACTCCTTCAACAGACAAACTCTACCTAAAGCTCTGCTGTTTTTCCTCCTAATTCTTTGGGATTTTTTACTGTTTTCTTTTCTGACTCCTCCCAACTGCCTTACCCCAAGGTTTTTTATGACCTGTACAGTTTCTAGCCAACAAATCTCACCTATACTCACTGACTCTGCCTCCCCACCAGATTCTTCCCAAACCTTTACCTCCTTCACCATTCCCCACAGAGCAGTGCTCTTGTCACCCACCCTCCAGCCTAGAACAGATCCCACATCCCAGCATCTGGTATAATACACATAAACATAACCTATCTTCCACTCCAAACTTCTTTCATTCCACAGCCCATTGACATGTTTACTAATTAAAGATGGGCTGTCATCCTGAATGCCTCCACTCCTCAGTAAAATCCAGTCTGCTACCAGTTTCTAACCCTTCCAGCTCTTCAAATATTTCTTCAGTCCTTTCTTCTTCACAGCCCCGCTATCAGTGACAGGATCAGAAGCCCCTTACTCCTTACGTTAGCAATCCAATATTCTTTAACAGGCACTCCCGCTTCTAATCCCAATTCCCTCAAATACACCTTCCTGAAACAGCAGAACTTTGGTTCCACAGTAATCTCTCGAAATATGAAGCTTAGTAAACTAGAAGCTTCCTAAATCCTCAGCTTAGAACTCTCAGCAGCTTAATAACAAAGCATAGCAAATTCTTCCAAAGTACCTCAATGACAATGGAAAATAAACATGAGTACCCAGGACACAGGCTAAGTGACCTGAAAAAAGTTCCTATTTCAACCTAAAAATACACATAAATGTTGCATTTTAATGCACAACATTTCTCATCATAAAAATATTTTTTAAGTTACTGATAAAAACTGATACTCTAAGCTATCTTTATCATGACTCACATACCTCTAGACCATACTTAAATATTCCTTGAGGCCACCATAGATTCGACCTCAGAAATTCATTTCAGTAAAGATGTCAAATTCCATCCTGGCACGGTGGCTCACATCTGTAATCCTAGCACTTTCAGAGGCTGATACAAGAGGATCCCTTGAGCTCAGGAGTTCAAGACAGGCCTGAGCAACAACAAGACTGTGTCCCTACTAAAAATAGAAAAAATTAGCCCAGCATTGTAGCAGTTTGCACTTGTACTCCCAGCTACTCAGGAGACTGAGACCAGAGGATGGCTTGAACCCAGGAGTTGCTGTGAGCTAGGCTGATGCCACTGCACTCTGGCCAGGGGCAACAGAGTGAGACTTTGTCTCAAAGAAAAAGAAGGAAGGGGGAGGGAAGACTATCAAACTCCTTCCTATGGCATACAAAATGCCTTCAAGTCTAGTGTGTGGTCAATATTCCTCTTGTCTTTTTAAAAATTTTTACTACCTTTCTCCTTATTTATATTTTCTCTCCTTCTCCTTTATCCCCCCTCCCTTTTTTTTGGTGTATGTATTTATAAATCATTTCAAATTCTTGATAGAACAAGACAGGATATATATAAGCAAATAATATATTAGAATATTTATGGAACCCAGAAGTCCCCCACCTATTTACTTTAGTTAATTTATATCACCAACACTCAAATCCTATGAAATACATAATTAAGATTCAGTGATTGAGTGCTAAATAAGCATGTAATATTTATGTGGCCAACTTGCACCACAGTCAGTTTGTCTGGAACGTGCTACACAGAAACATGATCAGAAGAAACAGAATCTCACTACTTTCTATAATGGGGCAGAATCCAGTAACTACCCACATTGTAATGTATAAATCTTATTTGGATGTCATTTCAAAAGATTCGTCTGACCCAATCAAGAAAATTTAAACAATGACTAGGTATTTTTGATAAATAAAGAAATTACTGTCAATTCTTTTATAGGTGATAACAGTATTATGGTTATGTTTTAGTTTTGAAGAACCTTTGTCCTTTAGGAAAATATACCAAAATATGTATTTATTATAATGGGAAGTCTGGTATTTGATTCACAATAATAGTTTGGGGATAGGGGCAATGTATATTGGAGAAGAAATATAAGTTGTTAATTATCAAAATTTAGTGATAGGTACATAGGGTTCCTTGTATCTTCCTTGCTTGTATATATATGAAGTTTTACAGAATTTAAAAAAAAAAGAGCTGTATTGGGTGAGAATATGTAATATTAAACATATCCCTGTGTGAATAGAAATCTTCTACGTAAGGCAAAAGTTACTTTGTACTAGATTCATACAGGACACATCTGTTATGAACAGGTTACATTCCCCTCATTGCTTTACCTCACACAGAAGATAAAAAGTGTTAAATAATACTCATCATAAAAGACAAAGCAGAGAAAAACACTTTAAAGTTTATACCTGAATCAGGCCGTCCATCTGAGCTCCGAAATTCCTGCATTCTCTTTTCTAATTTTTGTTGCCGCCGTCGTTTCATAACCACTTCAGGATTAGAAATTGTTCGTGTAAAGCTAGTTTCAGGCATATCTTTGTAGACCTCAGCAGCCAGTCGAGAATTCTCACTGTGGAAAAAAAAAAAAGTCATCAATACTTTAGGTACTTTTTTCTTATTACAAATAGATATATTACAATCATACAAAAATCAAAATGGCAGATACCATTTGGTGACGTTAGTATCTAACAGGTTGGTAATATATTATGGCCATATGCTAACTACTATGTGACGAAGAATATACTTTATCTCAATACGAACTAAGTAGAAATCTACAATTAAACATTACGTTGAGTTTATTAATAGAACTAAAAATGTACAGATTATACATTTCAGTAATTTCTGCCAGTGTTATTTTTAAAAAGGCCAAATGATATTATGCCATAACATTCTAACATGAACGAATATACTTTCTAGCTTAGTAAAAACCTCTCTTAAAATTATACCAAGTCTTGAAGAACCAAAATTAAATAGGATGATTTTGTAACACCTAATGATTTTCCAACTTTTACTTTATTGAAATTAAACTTTTTTTTTTTTTTGAGACAGAGCCTAAAGCTGTCCCCCTGGGTAGAGTACCATGGCATCACAGCTCACAGCAACCTCCAACTCCTAGGCTCAATCGAGTCTCCTGCCTTAGCCTCCTAAGTAGCTGGGACCACAGGCGCCCACCACAGCGCCCGGCTATTTTTTGGTTGCTGCCATCATTGTTGTTTGGTGGGCCCAGGCTGGATTCGAACCCACCACCTTAGGTGTATGTGGCTGGTGCCTCAGCCACAGGCATTGAGCTGAAATTAAATTTTTAAAACAAAATTGCTCTACCAGTTCCTGTGGAAAAGTCAAATGTATAGAATGATGAAAGGAAAACAATATTAGGTAAGACAGAAAAATTAATTTATTTGACAAAATTTTGATAAATATACTTTAAAGATATAAATTTTAATCATAAAATAATTTAATTAAAAAAACAAGTCAAGCTTTTAATAAATGAAGCTACTAGCAACATAACTCATTTTTAGTCCATTTTCTTAATGAAACAGTACGTCACCCCACAAAGTAAAATGGTGAGAACAAATCAGAGCTTTTTTTTTTTTTTTTAAGAGACAGAGTCTCACTTTATCACCCTTGGTAGAGGGCTGTGGCATCACAATTCACAGCAATCTCCAACTCCTGGGCTTAGGCGATTCTCTTGCCTCTGCCTACCAAGTAGTTGGGACTACCAGCGCCCGCCACAATGCCCAGCAATTTTTTTGTTGCAGTTTGGCCAAGGCCGGGTTTGAACCCGCCACCCTCGGTATATAGGGCAGATGCCCTATTCACTGAACCACAGGCATCACCCAAATCAGAGCATGTTTTAAACTCACCTTTTTTGCTATCTTTAATTTACAAGCAATTTATCTATGCAAATTTTTCTTATATAACTGCATTAAATAGAGCCTTATTATGAAATACTAGACTAAAGTCATTACATAAGCATCACTGCCTAGCAGATTAATATCTAAACCCACTTTGCTGCAACCCAAAATGGACCTAAATTTTATTGTAAAGTATACATTTATTCACTGACAAATGGTTAATATCCACAATACATACAGAACACATAGAATCAATCAAAAAATGGGGAAAAGTCATGGAGAGGCCACTGTAACAGAAGAATATAAACCAGTTGTTCTCAACTTTCCTAATGCTGCGAACCTTTAATACAGTCCAAAGGGATAGTGACCCACAGGTTGAGAATTGCTGATATAAACAGTTAATGAATACGTGAAAAGATGTTGCCTTATTATTGATAAAAACAAATGCAATGCCTGGAAGGCATTATATACTATGGCGTTATATTTTCTGTAACACCCAAGAGCTGCAGGATGTAAGGAAATAAGAGGTCTCGTGGCTGCACAAGAGCAAAGGGCAGGGCGCTGATGGCTTCAGAACATATGAAAGCTTCCAAACCTATTACCTATCCATTCTCCCAGGAGGCACCCTGAGAAAATAATCAGATGCCTTTCCAAAGTCACAGAACAAGGACATTCACTGGGGTATTCACAATACCAAAAAAACTATAAACAAATTACAAGTTCATCAGAAAGAGATCAGTTACATACATTATGGAAGAACTGTATGATAGAATACTGCACAATCATCTAAAAATGTTTTTATGAAAACATAAATATCTTTCTGGAAAAATATGAAAGTGAAAAATCTAATTCAGAAGCCTGATTACATTTGTTTAATACTGCTCCATATAAGCACATACAGTATATACAAGGTACATCTGTACAGAAAAAAACAAACTAAATCATGGTTCTCTTTGGGCCCATGTAACAACAGATGAATATTCTTTTTGGTAAAAATATATATATACTATTAACATATATTAATTATATATTATTAATATATTATTTTATTTACATATATATTTTAAAAAATTGAGATAGTCTCACTTTGTTATACTTGGTAGAGTGCATCATAACTCAAAGCAACTTCAAATCTTGGGCTGCAGCAATTCTCTTGCCTTAGCCTCCCTAGTAGCTAGGACTACAAGTGCCTGCCACAACGCCCTGCTATTTTTTTTTGTTTAGCAGGCCTGGCTGGGTTCACACCCACCAGCCCCTAACTACTGAGCTATGGGTGCCCAGTCTTCTTTTTTTCTCTTCCTTCTTCCCTCCCTCTCTCCTGCTCTCTTTCTTTCTTTTTTTAAGAGACAGATTCTCATTGCCATCCAGTGCAGTGGAGTGCAGTAGTACACACAGAGCTCACAGCTCACCATAACCTCCACACTCCTGGACTCAAGCTATTCTCCCATGTCAGCCTCCCAAAGTTCTGGGACCACAGGTGTGAGGAACCAAACCTGGCCTTATGTTCTGACTTTGTAAAACATGTATTATTTCAGCAATAGAAAAAGAAGCAATATAGAGAATACTACAGAGTCAATTCTAAGGCAAGAGCAATTGCCTAAGTTAGTAAGAATCTGATAAATAAATGAAGTAACTATAAACAAGTGAAAATTGCCAAAGGTGAACCGGGAACAGAAAAGTCCACATTAAAAAGGAAAGTACAGCTTCTCCTATGATCTCTGTTCTGTTATAATGAAAACAGAGATTTCCCTTAACTGTAAGGACTCAAATACCAGTAGACAGGCAAAGTCCATCACAGTGGTGCTGGTGAGACACTATAAAGAATGGGAGACAGGGCCAAAGGGAAACAGATTGTGATATGAACCTTCAAAAAAAGAAACTGCTTTTCTCCCTGGCCTTGCCAACCTCTGACTAGGTGTTAAGTACATTTGAGGTACCTAAGAAACCACTGTTGCCTGAGTGATTACAACCACTGAAATGAGAATGAGAAGAAAGGGCCAACTAAAGATGAAGAGAATAAACAGTAATATTAACTAGAGTTTGCTTATTAGCAAGACTGTGAGTGCAGAGACTCTTCTCAAGCTCAGCCTGACAGGTTGTGTCACCTACAACCCTTGCTTAGGTAAGATCCTCTATTCTCCCTTACTACAGAAAACCTGAAATGTACCCAAGTAAGTGTCTGGACTGATATTCATCTTTTCCATAATTTACCTTGTGATTTGGCAACTTTGTTGCATTAAAAAACATTTGGTTTGGAGCACAAAGAAATAGGAATAGCTCTGTAATTAACTTACATGTCATCCCCTTGGAAAGGTCTCTCGTCTCTATCCGACGCCTGTCGCGATGCCTCTTTTTCTCGCTTCTTCTTTTCCTTCTTTTCTTTCTTTGAAAGTGTCCTCTTGAAATTCTGGATAACACCTTCTTTTTCTTGTTTGTCAGGTCCATTACTTTGAGCCTTCTGATAAAAGTAACATTACCACCATGGTGACCATTACACAGAAAACTACCTATAGCTTAGTAACTCCATCTCAACCAGCCAAGAATAAGCTAGTAGAACAGGAAAAGGTCTGGAGTAATGGAAATGCACTTTATCTTGATTGGGCTGGCAGTTGCATGGGTGTATTTATCAAAACTAATTGAATTATATACTCAAGATCTATGCACTTCAGCAGAAATTTTATCTGAATTAAAACAAGCAAAGAAGCAAACAAAAAACCAAAGCCAGAAATAAAACAGAGTAGAAATCATGAAATTTGATTTTCAATACATAAAACTCCAAATGATTTACATAAAATAACTTTAACAACTGAAACCTAATGAAATTACAGAAATAAAGAGTTGAAATCATTACTTTACAGAAGTTTTTCTTTAACTTCAAAAAAAATGTGAAGAGTAGCCACAATAAACTGGCTTTTATGAAGCAGTCGTAAGTACTGTGTGTAAAAATTTCTAATTTCCCCAAATCTTTGCTATTTGCCTTCTTATTAATTTATATTTTAACCCACAACCATGGCCTGCTTAAAATGACAAAGAAATACATAGTTTTTAATATGAAAAATTAAAAAAAGAATAACTATTATTACAATACGACAGAAAGCTGCTTTTTGTTTTATATGTTAAGGGAGAAAAGAATGCTACATTTCTATTTCCATTCATAGATATTTATAGCCATTTCACTGATCCTAAGAAGAGTTCTTATACATGTCAATGAGGGTCTGTGGTCCACATTTAAGTATACAAAAAATAACATCAGCTACATGGAAAACAAAATAGTGGATAGATGTCCTTACTCTGTATGAATTTGCGCAAATACAAGTCACTAAAGCACAGTAAAAAATAAGGTCAAGAATATATTTTGTGTATCTATCCGGGTCTCTCTACCATAAAACACTGGCAGCATTGCACAAAATGAAAACTTCCTGCTGCTAAAGTGAATAATGGTAGTCTTTTTCCCATCTGTTGGAGAAAAAATTAAATGTAGGATTTTTCTCCAAATATTCTTAACCTTTGCACATTTGCTATCAATTGTCAATATTGAATTCTTATGTAAGATGCTACTTGATTTAGCACAGAACTATAGTCATTTTGAAATTATTCAATAATTCATATCACAATCTGTTTCCCTCTGGCCCTGTCTCCTATTCTTTATACTGTCTCACCAGCCCCACTGTAGATGGACTTTGCCTGTCTACTGGTATTTCAATAATTTCAAATACTATGCAATACTGCAGTATTCCACAAAATAAGAACAGTAGGACAGAAACTCCAGATATCCTAACACTTGAGAAAGTTTTACAATTAGTTCACTGTATCACACAACGATACCCAAGCCTTACTAATTCCTAACTTTGTATATAAAACATGAAAAGGTTTTAAATGTACCTTAAAAGTTCACACAAAAACAAGTTATCAATGTTTTATTTTCCCTTTTGATTTTTATTAAAACAATTTTGATTATAAAATCTTGGGGAAAAAATGGAGCTGATTACTTGATCATAAATCTCTCAGTAACAAAAGCATTCGTAACTTTTCTTTGAAAGGTGAGAAGCAACATCTAAAATTATTGGAGGAAACAAAGGATAAAGCAGGGAGAAAAGGGCTACTTTTAAATTATTTCCTGGGAGAAGGATAAAAGAGTTTAGGAAGAGAAGCAAAAAGGAGAAGGAACTGTAACAACAACCTATCATCTCCCGCCTACCAGGCAAGACTGGCCCAGGACCAGAGTCAGGGTCAGGGTCAGCTCCTACCTTAGGGGGAAGGGCATCGTTCTCGTTCTTAAGAACAAATCTGCCCTCTCGATCATCTTTGTTCCAATTCAATTGTACAACTAGAGGTTTCTCTTCTATATCCAATCTTCTTTCTTCTTCAAAACATGAAATGAAAAAAAGAATAAGCCATGGTTATTTAATGGCACTACCTAATTAGCACTGTGATATGTATTTAATTTTATAGACATAAAGTACTTTTATTCAAGTACCTACTGACTGATGAAAATGTTTTGTTCAAAATGTTAAATCGAAGTATAAATTCATCATTATTTTGTTGCTACTCTATGTCTATTACCATGTATTCAGACACTGGACAGACAGTGACCAGAGGCAATTCCCCCATTCAGTTCTAATTAGGAAAATAAGAGAAATAGACATGAACTAGGAAAAAAAAAGCATACATGGTTTTACTGTAAGTCTACTTCTGTAAATCAAATCATCTCACACACTACTAGAAAACGAGGGAAAAATGTTAATGTTAACACAGATTCATATGAGATTTTTCTCATACCGTTAATGTCATACACTACCAAGCAACGCCAGCGTCTACTGTCATTCTTAGAAGTGATTACTGCACTATTTCTCCTATTTCTGTTTCCAAACTTGCCAACTCCAACCCTCACATCACCTTCCACCATAAAGCTGCCATCACTTTTTTTTATATAAAGTGCTATGTTTGGTATATTTCTTTCATTATTAGAAACATTAACAAATCTCCAGGCACATCAATGAGGAACATGGTATCCCACTGAGATGGTATCCCTGAGAGCCTCACACAGCCTGACCACCTCCTAGAGGCCTACAGGTGGCTGGATGCTGGGAAGAGGAGGAGGCACTGAAGGAGGCACCTGCTCTTTGCGCTGAAACACTCATTCCAGGTGAAGACAGTCAACGGGCGGGAGCAGGCTACAGTTCTGAGGCTGCAAAGCCCCATACCCAAGGGAGGCAACACTTGAGGAGCCCAGGTACTCTCCTCATCCTCCAGAGAAATACATTCCCTATGCTGGCACTTTTGTGTTTGAACCACTGTCACAAATTTTTACAAGTGACCTACCCAAATCTTTCTCTTAAAGTCTCTACCTTTTAGCATACAATCTGGCAGAATGTAAGATTTTTCAAGAATGTATTTCAGAAACACCTGTTTAGGGACGGATACCCACAACCTGAACATCAATAAAACAAGACCTAGCACTCTGAGGGTTGGTTAAAAAAATAAAATTCATCATAAAATGAAAATATTCAGCATGAACTGACCACTTACAAAGTTGATTCCCTATTCAAACATCACTCCCACTGGCCAGCCATGCCCACTGCCCAGCATCCTGTCATGTCACCCCCAGTAAGAACACATGTGATGGGTGTACTGTCATGCAGACTAACTGCAAAGTGAAACCTCATACCCTGCAGAAAGGGTCAAGAATACACCAGTCTGATGCAAGTGATATTAAAAAAATTATAATAAGCATAAATTCATAGTGAGAAATGAAGATCAGGCAATTAAACTAATTAATAACCAAAGAGACAACTGATAAGGATGATGGTAACACAGGTTCCTTGCAGGAGAAAGTTCTGATTTTCCAAGGATTGGGAAGAATTTTGAGGAAGGTCAGTTTAAGTCCTGAACCCATTCCAATCTTCATGATCATGCCCAACAGTGAAACAGAAACTCAATAAAGAGCCTCACATGAAGTCTTTGCTTTGTCAACTAGTCCATCTATAGTCCAAACTATCACTATTAAGTATGAGATAGACTGCATTTTTTTTTTGCAGTTTTTTTTTGGCGGGGGGAGGGGGGCTAGGGGGAGGCAGGGCCGGGCTGGGTTTGAAACCTCCACCTCCCGCATATGGGGCCAGTGCCCTACTCCTTTGAGCCACAGGCACTGCCTGAAATAGACTTCATTTTTTAAACAAAGGTCTCTATCAAACAATTTTGATCACTATTAACTATGAAATTTGATCCCAGTTTTACATGTGTTTATTTTAAGGGGCCTTTTATAGGAACTAAGTACCTTTGGATAAGAGGACTCTGGTGTATTAGTAACAACATATTATAATAAAGACACTATGTGAGGCAGTACAGACCAACAAGCACTCTGGAGCTGGACTATCTAGTAAAAAGATGCCCAGAACATTTATGACCAGGCTGCACTTGAAGGAAAGGAGGGGTACAGGTTGTCACAGAAAACTGTTGGAAAGGCAGAAGGACAAGCATCATCAGTGCATAAGGTGTCTCACTATAGCCTCACCCAGAGAAAGGCGACTCTCTAATTTGATAAAGCATCTTGAATGCAATGCCAAAAATTTACATTTTAAGTTAGCTAAAAGTATGAGAAATGAAAATCAAGAGAAACAAATTAGATATAGAACAATAAATCTGAACTCTTTCCATAAACCAAAATTATCAAATTGTTCTGTTGCAAATTTTAAACTAGATCAAAATCCTTCATACTGTAACTTTTTAAGAGAACTAACATGAAGTCCAATCATGAAAGTAAACCAAGAACAGGGTAAGTTATTCTGAAGCATGTGGGACTGACCACTGAATGTAAACAGTACTGTGGGTCCCACAGCACCTTCACACAATTCAGGTATCTTCTGCCTTAGTGGTTTCATAATTTTTTTTAAGTAGCATAATCCTTTTTGTACATTTCCAATTGAATCCACAGGAGGAATCCTACTACATGAAGAAAAGGATAAAGGCAGAGTTTCTTTGGTGGGTGAAGTAGGGCTGGAGCCCAGGCTTTAGCCCACGAGGCTGTGATATGCGAACACACCAAGTATATTGTGGGCACTGAGGTGTATTTTAAATTTTCAAGGGAAACAAGGTGCATCTAGCGGAGCCTGAGGGAACTTCTGGCTCAGGTGGCTCCTAGCCCACAGGAGATGGAGTGGACTACAGCACTGTAATCAACAGTGAGCTCTGCACAAAAACCAACATAGATGAGAAATGAGGGCTTCTGGGGTCCCAAAACCCTGCACGGCCCAGGAGGTACACCTACCTCACCAGGGAGCAATTGTGATCAAGAATAAAATGAAAATTTTAGTTTTCATTTTATGTTTACTATTTTTTCAAATACCTGCCAGATTGTTGGTTGTTAAATGCTTACTAACTTTACTATTAATACTCGATAAAAAAACAAAAAACCATCACACATTTCCTTTGGCTAGTGTTACCATTAAACAATTACTGAGACACTAAGGTTCCGTGGCCTTCCCACACCCAGGGGGGAAGGGGAAAGCCGCTGCTCTCAGCACAGCAGCATGCAAGGGCAGGAGAGTGAGGAGGAAACAGTTTCATTTTTCTCTAACCATGGTTGTTTTGTTTTCACACCTTACAAATAATATATTTTACTTTTTAATTAAAAACAAGACCAATAAAGAAAAGTTAAAGGAAAAAACATCCTTTTAAAATAAATCAAAATCATCAGATTTTTAGCTCTCATATTAAAATTTTACATAATATTCCAAAGACCTCACTTGATAATATTCAGCTAGCCAAACAGCACAGACAGAAAAAAGGGTAGAAGTGAGAATGATTTTTTTCTTTATAACCTACTGACAAAGATTCTGAGGTAAAGAAAATACTCAACCTCAGAGAATCATCTAAGATGAGAACATCTTCTACTATGAAGTTTAGTCTTGTTATCATTTATGATGGGGACACCTTATAACCTTAAAGAAGTGGGGGGAAAAACAGCTGCCTCACATATTACCGGAAGGAAAATATCTAGTCACATCTGAAAATCCCACATGTAACAAACCTTTTAGTTAAATTTCAAATATACAAGAAAACTGTACTTTTGAAATAAGTAGTGTTGAAAAGGTTTACAGATAGAACTCAAGGGGTATTCAAATTGGATTGGTATTATATATAATCCTTTATTTGCTTCACTAACCTGTACTTTTTTTCCAGGTTACTAAACTTCTCTAAGGCACCCATAAAAAATTTTGTAAATTTCTACATTTCAAATCAGTCCAATTTAAGCTATTGTTTGAAAAAGCTATATGCAGTATAAAACATTTTCTGAAATTTCTAAAATTAATACAAGGAGAAATTACTAAATACATGTTTCCTCCAGATACCCAAATTATTCCCAAAGAATAATGAAAAAAATGTACTGTTTCAGAATGCAAAAATATTACAGCAAGACTGATTAGTCATACTCATATAATATTAAACTGGGTAAGAATTATAAATTATAATCGTAACATTAAAACTGATACACAAGAATTACATAAAACATTCTCAAAAAGTAGGCAGCATTCTACACTACCCATGTATGTGACACTCCAATATGTTAGATACTTTCTAATTATCTTTGGAGGAATAAGCGTATTAATATATTCATTCTAACTTTAGATAAATTTATGTGCCAGAGATTTACAAGAACACTTGAATACTTCCTAGGGATAAAAAAGTTTTAACATCCTGTTACTTATTCCCTCAGCCTCTCCAAAAAAAGAAAGAGGGAAATGAGATGTAAACCAGTGATGTGATTAAAATGCTCCTGAACAAGCTACCCATTTGCAAGTGAGTCACACCTCTACCAAGCCCTGCCTGTGTGTACTGACCTCCACTGACATGCACTTCATAGAGGGAATACTTGGGAGAAGATAGCATTCGCATATCAGGTCGGAATTTCTCTGCGAGAGTTTCAATCACATCTTGGGTAGTGGCAGTACTAGAGACCCGAATACATTTTGTTGCAAAGTTTCCAGCAGCTTTATCTTGAAAATAAAATCTCATCACTCCATGGAACTCCAAATCCTGAAAGAAAACAAAATGATACATTGTTTGAAAAATATTCAGAAGTTTTACTTTTTCTAACAAAAATAAATGAAAAAGACTAGTCATCATTTTTTTAGAAGTGTTTCTGTATCATAAACATCTGAGGCAGAAACTAAAGTTTTTGGTTTTAAAGTTTAGTCTGTGACTTTGGACGAGTTACTTATAATTTCTCTTGGCTTTATTTGTCTCATGTGTAAAATAATGGCTTTAAAGTAGTTCATTTTAGCAACAGGTGACATCTACTGAGTGATCAGCAAATGCCAAGCAGGTAGAAGATACACATGATTTGTTTATGTCTTTGTAATGCTCAGGTAAATAGATAATATTGTTAAACCCTAGTTCAAGATCTGGTAATCCAAACTCACAGAGCATGGAGTACGTATATGGAGCTGGTATGTGGCAGATGCAGAATTAAAATCCAGAATTAAACTCCATAGTCCATGCCTACACAGCCCCTGAGGTCCCATCCAGCTCTGAGATTCTAAAGCCTAAATAAAGACTCTTTGTTAAAAGGAAGGGGAAAACATTACCACCCAATTCTACCATAAAGTGAATAAATGAAAATAATTTTTGCAGAATATAATTGTGATTAATTTTCAGTATGAACTACTTGCTCAAAATCAATGAACGTACTATATATTTCAAATTCCAATGAAAGATAGCCCCTCCACAAAAATTTCGTGCTCTGAGGTGGGCCTAAGCCCACAACTATGGGATAACCTTTCCCATTATTTCCTACAACACAGAATAAACATAACTCTCAACAAAATTTCAAAGAATATTTTAATTCCTGGGTCACTTTCACTGCCTCAAACAAGATTCAAGTTTTAGTTGTCCAAGTGGAGTCATCCTCAATTCTTTTTTTTCCCTCATCCTCCACATTTAATCCATCAAAATACATCCAGAATACAAGCAAAATCCTGTTAAAACCAAGTTGGAACACACATGTGTCAGTCCCCAGCTTGGCACTTTGTGATGGCTTTCATTATCTTAGAAGTCAAAACATGACTGTGGTGCTCAAAATCAGTCACATTTAAGCCTTTCTTTCTTTATCTTTCTCCAAACCACTAGCCTTTTATTTACTAGTAATTGTAAACTAAGAAGCATTTATTTGAAGAAAAATATGAGAAATAGGATACAGGTTGAATATCTCTTACCCAAAATGCCTAGGACCAGAAATGTTTCCGATTTCAAGTATTTTCAGATATTTGCTAGAACATGTGTATTCCATGTACACTTCAGCATACCCAACCCAAGCTCTGAATTCCAAAATGTTTCCATGGGCACTTCCTGTGAGTCTTGTATCAGCACTCAATCAAGGGTGTCCAACCTGCAGCCTGCAGGCCACATGCAAATTATCTGAGGACTATTTGGCTTATCTGTGGTGTCAGATCCTGCCAAAAGTATGCACAGACCTTTTCTTTTGCTCATCAACTTTTGTTAGTGTTTGTGTATTTAATGTGTGACCTACGATAACTCTTACTCTTCTAATGTTCAGCAGAAAAGAAAAAAGGTAGAAATCCCTGGTAGATGTTGTAGCACATCACCTTACATATTTTCAAGTTAGGAATATTTAACCTGTGTAAGAATGGGGTTAGCAACTACATGAATTAAAACAAAATGAGACAGTAAGACCCATTTCTAACTCTGAAGTTTTCTGTGCTTGCCCACACTGTCCCACAAGGAAGTATGGTTCTCCCCACTCCCAGGGGAAAATACAAAGTTAAGGAGCAAATGTGTCTGAAAACAACTGAATGCAGCTTTTGGAGTAAAGGAGGGCCATGGTTATCGAGCATGCCCTAGGAAAGTTTAAGAAGTTAGTAAAATACATCTGTCTTAGCAGAAGTCCTACTCTGGGCTCTCAGAAATCTTACCAATCGCCTCTTAATCTTTGCTGGATTAAGGCAAAGAAAGCGAAGCTATGCTTTCTAAATGCCTCCACCTCTATGTTGGCCTGGCAACCCTAAAACTTTTATAACTAAAAACAAACGTGAAAGATGCTCATAAACTATAAACTATCAATGAGAATTTGCCATTAGTAGCAGCCAGTGCTCAGTCACTCGGTGCCAAGCACTATGCTAAGCACCTGCTACACTCCCTCCTGGCTCTCCTGCACCCCCTTTTCTCCCTGCATATGATGGATGTGCCTCTCTAGAATCATTCAAGAATCCTCCACTTCAGCTCCACTGTTCCCTGTCCACTACTCTTCCAAAGACTCATACAACAACTTTAGAAAACAAAAATTACCATATAAATTTAGTTGTATAAATTTAAGTTTTTATCATGGGAACCATGATTTTATCCCATGATTTTGACATTTTAACCATTACCAACCACCCTGACGCCATCTTTATACTATAACTAAAAGTCTCATATTAACTGGGAGAACCCCTGGCTCCTCCAAAAGCCTCACCCTTATAGAAAAAGTTAAAACAAAAAAGCAAATTAATCACTATGCTTCTTAATGATTTCACTAACAAAGCAGATATATTATATCATTTGTGACAAAAATTAAAAAGGCTAGGTGTACTTAAGGATCCCAACAAACATGAAAGCACCAGTGTCCCTGAGAATTGTCAAAAAATAATTCCAAACTACCAGATATTAAAGAACCAAAGAAAAACAGAAGCATCACGTGTGGATGGCGAAGGAGGGAGGGAATGCCCAATTAACATCAGCAAAATACAAAGGAAGAGGCAGGAGGATGGGTGGAGGGAGGGTGATTGGTGGCATCACATCTATGGTTCATCTTATAAGGGTACATGTGAATCTTCTTAAATGAAGAATATAAATATCTTAACACAATAACTAAGAAAATGACATGAAGGCTATGTTAACCAGTTTGATGAAAATATTTCAAATTGCATATAAAAATAGCACACTGTGTACCCCATGACAGTATCAATGTACACAGTTATGATTTAATAAAAAATAAAACACAAAGGAAAAAATCCAGAATGAATTTTTGGATTGAAATTTTGAATTTTTTGATTCTTTATCCAGAATGATAAAGAAATAATCAACTTAATCATTTTCATGAAAATTCCTTACCTATAAATTACTGCCTTTCATAGTAAAAAAGGAAACTGCAAATAAGAAATCTCCATTATTAATGTGGCCTCGCTACTTACTGTACAGAAAATATTAAGAAATAAAAGAAAATAAAATTTTAAAAGATACCCACAGGAGTAAGGAGATACTGATGTCTTCACCAAGAAGCAGTATCCCTATCTCCTGAAAAGTAGCAATATTCATTTGATGTTTTTTAAGAAACAATTCTGCAGATTCTATTAGCTAAATAAAGTAGGCTTTTAAAAACAACCATTGTTTGACTTTATTTGCACTACAAAGATGTTGATAAGTAATTTAGTTTGACACCCAGGAATTCCTGAGTAAATCTGTTACCAGAATATCCCTTTACTAAATTAAGATATCAATATTCTGTTCAATTATTTAGCCACAGTCTTTTTATTTTAATTTTTTATTAAATCATAACTTTGTACATTGATACATTTATAGGGTTCAGAGTACTGCTTCGATATTAACTACAGAATCTTATTAAACCTAAGAAGACCAGTAAAATCAAGTTCCTAAACTTGAAAAGTGGGCATGTGGTGACCAAAGTAGCAAGCAATAATAATTATTAATTTAACATATATGAGGGGTCAGGTACTAAGATTTACATACTTAACTCCCCAAACTAAGAGTTAAGTCACTAAACTAGAAAATAAGATGGAGGGTCAGGGTGGGGGGAGTTCCAAAAAGGTTAAGTCTGTGTGTCCATGGCCACAAGTACATGGCTTACCGCAGGAGGGCTAAAGTGCAGTGGGCATTAGCAGGCCCCAGACTTGAGCCTACACCACTATGCTCTTCCTGCTGCCTCTCCTGCAACAGGCACTTTGTCAGCTAAAGAGAGTTTTTCTTTGACCTTACAAAAGGTCCTAGAAGAGTTCCTGAATAAATGAAAGAACAATTGAGAGAAGCCTGTGGTTCAGAGTTAGTAGTAGCTTTCGACCATCACCTGCCAAGGCAGACTACCGGAATCAGGTATTCAGACTGCTCGCTGCTCGCGCTGGACTCCACAGCAGCTCACAGCCAACACAGTGCCTGATCGAGCTCATCAACCATGTCTACACACCTGTCCAACACACAGTGCCACAAAAACCAGGGGAGGGGGGCACAGCAGGCCACGAACAGGTTCACATTTGAATGAGTTACGTAAGGTTTATGTGAACTCAAATGTCTTCACTTTTAAAATGAAAACAATAAGCCTGTTCTGAAGATGAAACAAAATACTATACATAAAGCAATTAGCACACTACCTGGCATACATGCTCAACAATTAGAAGTTTTCTTCCTTTAAAATCTCTCCCACTAGAATAGCTTTTCTGAGACAAGGAAATCTTGTTTTCATTATTCCAGATCCTCCCTCAGGATCCAATACAGCGCTTTGCACATAACAATAAAACAAATTTGAGTCACAATGTGAAAAGACTAAATCTGATTCTTCCAACTGTAATTGTTCTTTCTTAATTGCTAAGAACCCTGGAAAACAAAACTGTAAGTTTGTAATAAAGTCATAAAATCTCAAGAGTAGAGTTAACACTCTAATAATGTTGCATCAGCTAATCCCATTATAATTTTACAAAGTTTTCTTTAAAAAATAAAGCACCTCTCCCTCCCACCTTAGTGCTGATTATACAAACTGCCCAAAAGCAAAGAATTTTTTTTTTTTTTTTTAAGAGATAGAGTCTCACTTTGTCACCCTCAGGTAGAGTAACATGATGTCTTAGCTCACAGCAACTGCAAACTCTTGGGTTCAAGTGATTCTCTTGCCTCAGACTCCAGTGTAGCTGGGACTATAGGAGCCGGCCACAACGCCTGACTACTTTTTAGAGACAAGTTTCTCTCTTACTCAGGCAGGTCTTGAACTCCTGAACTCAAGTGATCCAACTGCCTCAACCTCCCAGACTGCTAGGATCACAGGAATGAGCCATCGCGCACCTAGCCTAAAGAGAGATCAAAGAATATTAAAATAAAAATCACTGTTATAGGTTCTCCAATACCTAAATTAAGTGCCTACTAGATATACTTAGCAGCATATTTTCAGAAAGAAGTTTCTGTTTAGAAGAGGTAAGATAAAAACTGCCAATAACCACTTGATCAGTACAGTCAGAGTATAATGCTTATCTCAATAATTTAACTCAAAGAGAAGAAGATAATATAACAGCAGCTTGTTTCCTTTCCTTAATGGTTATTTCTCCTGACAGAAAACAAGTTATTCTGATAGGTATTTATCTTAATATAAACTTTTCCCTTAATAATAATAAAATAGAATAATAATTGATAATAATATAAATAATCCCACAATGATTACTCCAATATTAAAGAACAAACTGCTTGGGATCAATTTAATGATAACTCCAAAGCAAAATTCTTATATTTATAAGAATACAATGGTCCATAAAATAAAAAAGAAGGATACATTATGAATTACTGAAGAGCCAATGCAAGAAACAAAGAATTAAAGCTGGAAACTTTCTTTTAATACCTTATCAATATCTCATAAATTAGTGATTTATAAAATTGATAACTGGCCTTCATTCCAAACCAGTCAAAATTTACCAGGGCAACCCCAAACCTCCTTCTGATAAAGCTAATCAGAACAACTCACTCTAAAACTTACAGAGGTCAGCCATGCATGATACAGGTGGTCAGCCAACACCATATAGCCATGCCTTCAACACACACAAGCTACTAGTACACCGAACTATCAGCTGGACCACAATAGCCATCTGAGATGCTTCTGTTAAAAACAGTAATAATGAAATATTTCCAAGCCATAAAAAGAATTAGTAATAACACTAGGTATTAACAGTTTCAGATAGGAGATGGAAGAAATATTTCAACATGAGGTTCTGAAATCTTACTTGCATAAACACTATTTTTCTAAAACACTAGTATTATAAGAATACTTGTATATCATTACCTGAAACTATCACAAGACAGATAAAAAAGACATGTTAAAAATAAAAGAATGACCCTTAAATATCATCACCAGGCTAATGCATACACCTCCCACTATACTCATTCCCAAAGGATATTTTTCCTGACCCTTCCCCCGTAGTCCCCTTTCCTGTTGGTCAGGACATAAACCCTATGAGTTTTAGCATTGTTTCGCTACAGGGTAGGTAGGATGTGGGTTTCAAGTCAGTGCTGAACATAGAAGAAAATTCAGTTGTGCATGTTTTAAAGTGAGTGGTTCTGATTAGCTTTATTAGTTTTCCTCTGAGCACTGATTATATTACCTTATAATCCCCCACCCCACCCCCGTGCCTCTCTAACTACAGAAGTTTTCTAAAAGAATTCAACAATTTGGCTTTACTTTTACACTCCATTTCTTCACCTGTAAAATGGGGTTACTAACAGTACAGGCTTCCACAGGGCACCAACACACTGTAGACAGGAAATGTAAACTGAGAGACAACCAACTGAGCAACTTAGCAAAGGCAATCCAAACCCAAGGACAGAGTTTGCTCTATACCTGCACATGTGTACTTTGTTTTTATAATAAAATGACTCCATTATATTTATTCGGTCTGAAAATAAAGACATAAGCTCTCACACCTGGCAATGAGCACCTGTGCAATGTGACTCAACCACTATACCCCAGCATCTTGAGGCCTGATCACCAAATCTGACAAAAAACAAGTTCACTGACGTGAGAAAGGTCATTTTTCAAGTGAGGAAGAAATAATATAATAAAACACAAAAGAGAGCAAAAGCACGCTTATCTGCACAGAGCTCCCTTTTTATGAGCACTCACAAAAATCCATCCAGTACCCAATCACCTAAACATTATAAATAAAGTTTTCTTCCTGAAAACACAACCTGCAGTGGAAACCAATGAACTAATATTTTCAAATTGCCTCAGTTACACTGCCAACCTTACCTGCTTAACAACTGTCTGCTCACGTGTGTGAGCCATAAGAGCCCTGTCAACTTTCGAAGCAAGTTAAGTGAGTGCTTTCCTACTAAACTTTACTGTTCAACTCTTTAGTCAGCATTACAGGGGAAAGGGTCAAAAGTGAAGGTTTTCCCCAGGGTACTCTTAACAAATCTGTACCCCCCATTTGTTAATAACTGCTCATGTATAATATACTGGGGATTTGAAGGATGATCAATTAAAGAACATATTAAACCCACATGACAAAGGGGGATTATCACATTCGTGATTAAAGATTACGTGCATACCTCAATTGTAATCTTTAAACATTACATTTGCGAACGTGTACACATACACAGAAACAGCCCTAAAGCCGCCTATCTAGGCCAGGGTTATAACCAATTTTACCAGGTACCCTCAGGAAGTTGGTGAAGCTTATGAACCCGTGCTCAAAATACAAAATTTTAATTGCATAAAATAAAACACAAAAGACTATATTAAAACACAATTACTAAAGTATTTTTAAAACTGTGATACAATAATGAAAGTACTTCTTTATTAACATTAAATAAGATCTAGAGAAGGTTCACACAACTAAAATTTTGAAGTTGACATGAGTATGAAGTCATAAGAGAATGCCACATTTTAGTTAGAAGCTAATAAAAATTTACTTAAAGATGTTAAATCTTCTCTCATCCAAGTTCAAAGATCCCATGAGTTCTATTTATACATCTCAATTTTAAAACGCATTGAAAACACTTCAGTGATGAAGAACTATCTAGCCACGCAATATATTCTTTCTTCAGATAGCTCATAAGCCAAAGAGCACTGCCTTTAAATCAAAGTAAAATCCATCTCATAGCTTTACCATTTGGGCTTAATTTTACCCACTGGTATCATCTATATCTATATTCAAGCCATGGCTTATCAATGATCATATGATCATTTTTTCCATTTATTAATGAAATGTAATCAGCTAAAAAATAGATTTCTAATAGGTACAATTCACTCTGAGGTAAGAAAATAGGGCTGTTATTCCTGAAATTATTTAGTATGCCCTGGGCTGCAAGGTAAAATCCAACTTTTTTCTATGGGACACAATTCAACTGGTTTACATTAAGAAAGGCGTTTCTCAGTCTCATTACAACTGACATTTGGGCTGGAATTCTTGGGTGGAATATCCTGTGCACTGTGGGATGTTTATAGCTTCCCTGCCCTACAAGCAGGAGATGCCAATAGCACCCCATTTCCACGTGCATTAACCAAAAATGTCTCCAGACAGTTGCACAGGCCCCTGGGGTACAAAAGTGTCCCAGGTGAGAACCATGCACTTAGAACATGCCTAGCACTTCTACAGAATGGCATTCTAATTCCAGTGTCTTCAAATGTCCTTCCTGTGATATTCTTTCAAATCTACCCACTATTTTACTCACTTCTCTGTTGAACACACTCATGTTCTATCCTCCTAGCCTAAAACAGTTCTCAGAATTGATCACAGAACTCTAGACATGGTCTTATCAGCAGTTGAGTACCCTAATTCTACATACCATACCTATAATGAATGCAATTTAACATTACATTAGCTTTTTGGTGACCACCTAATACAGATGATTCACAAGAAGCTCCAATAAAATTAAATTTTTCAGTCATTTTCATGTTAGTTTACCAAACATTTCTTCACCTTGGTGCTAATCTGTTGAACAGCAGCCTCTGAGAACTAATCAACTAGTTTCTAATTTCCCTAATTGTTTTAGAACCAGTCCTGAAACATAAGAACACTGATGATGAATTCCTTAATAAAGTCCAGATACATTATGACTAATGCACTTCCTTGATCTACAAACTTAGTAACCCTGCTATTAGTTCAATATCCCCTCACCCCCATCTTAGCTCTCCCTTAACTAATCAATCTCTTTCACACACAGGAAATGACATCACTGTATTTAGCAAACCATGTTGATTCTTGTGAACAAGATTCTACAGCTTTTCAACCCCTATTTGGTACTTCTTCAGCCTTAACCATTATCATAGCAAACATTTCTACAAATATTCAGCTTTTTACAAAGTATAAATAATCAAGTTACATTCTGCTTTTAAAATTTTAAAATTTTAAAACTGGGGAATAAACACCTTCTTAAGAAATCACACTCTAAAAATTATACATTAAGACGTCTAAGAATAAATACATTAAGACGTCTAATAAATAAATACATATGAAACCATCATATGTGAAAACAAATATATACATAACTTAATACAATATATATGAAAGCCCACATACAGTTCTTCTTATCTACCTAATTTCCAACAAACATAAAATAGGACTAATAAATAAATTTGACTGGCTAAACTAGTATTTGATTACTTGATAAGACATTAAAAAGACTCCTTTTAAAATAAATACTCCTTTTTCCCAAATTAGCTAAATGTTTTTTTTCTGTTAGAGACTTAGTTATCTCTTCTGTAAAAATGGAGGTAATAATCCCAACTTCTCCATGCCACAGTGAGAATTAAATGAGACAGTACTTACAAAAGGATCTAGCACAGCACAGCAAAGTACATATTTAATCAGTGTTTGTTATTTTGTTCAAATATATGACTATCTAGTGACCTATTATCCTTTCTACAAAACTAACAGTGAATCATCCAATTCTAACCAAAAACTATACTAAATTAGAGGAAGGTCAGACTTAGATAATTACCAATTTAAGAGCGCCTAAGAGTAAATGCATATGAATAATGAAAAAATTATACCTCACTATTCTAGTTCCAAAGTTCACTGACCATGTGTCTAGCAGTCCTCCCTTTTGTATCCCTGCAAAAGATACATTCCAAGACCCCAGTGGATGCATTAAACCACTGATAATATCAAACCTATAAATATATACTATATTGTTTCCGTGCATATATGCCTTAGATAAAATTGAATTTATAAATTAGGCAAAGTAAGAGACTAACAACAATAACAAAATAGAATAATTATAACACAAATCAGCACAGCCATTCTTGTGCTTTGGGGACATTAGTAAGAAAATAAGGGTAACATTAACTCAAGCACTATGACACCACAGCTGATAACTGAGATAGCTGCTAAGTGATTAATGAGTAGGGGTTGGGGACAAGGGGATGATTCATGGTCCAGGTGGGACACAGCGGATGGCATGAGATTTCATCAAATTACTCCGAACCTCATGTAATTTAAAAACTTATAAATTATTTCTGAAATTTTCTATTTAATATTTTCAAACAGTGGTTGACCACTGGTAACTGTAATGGCGGAAAGTGAAACCACACATAGGTTGGGAATAACACATCATGATTCATTAGTCAGAAAAGTAATAAAACATCACAAGTAATACAATGGAAAAGGCTAGTAAAAGCTGACAAAATGCTTTAAGCAGAAGTTGACCCCAAAAGTTTTGTACTATCCACTGTAATTTTAGAAGTCCTTAATGGGCATTCAAATAAGAAGGTACTGGCCCTTGTCTAAATATTAAGGTCATTATTTGGTGCAGCTAAGTGATCAATCAGTTGAGTATGAAATTCTTGATGCTATTCCAGCTCTGAGAAAAATCAACTATAGTTGTAAAACTATATCTTTAGCCTAGAATAAAATTTAAACAGGCTGTTTTGGTACTCTCAAAAGTCAATGAATGCCAGCTAAGGTGGAAACCATTTTAAACAAGAAAGCTGACTAAACTTGGATTAAACTGCAAATAAATTCAATCCACAGAGATTTAACTTTTGGTCAGTGCAGAGTGGGATAGAAATCCACATTGCTTTTCACTAAGTAACAGTCAGACTTACCATCCTGCTCTGTAAAATCAAACTTATATTTTGTTATTTTAAGAAATATCTTAAGAAAGAATTTCCCAACATTCAGAAGATAATTAGGCTCACTCAATGAGTAGTTCATCTGTCCAATTAGTTAGATCATTGATATTTTATAGATCAAGGATATGAGAAAACTATATATCACAACTGTATTCATTTTCATGACAGTACAAGAACTTACTGACTTCCATGCCACTTCAAATAATTACATAACTAGAATAACTACTTTGAATAAAATGTACCCATTATACTCAATTTCAATGTCAAATTATAGTTATCAAGGACATGAAGATAAATTTGAAGTCAAATTACACTGAATACCATTAAACAATCTGTTTCTCAAAGTAAGATTTCTCTTGTAATGTCAACAAAACCTTGGGCTTGTTTTTTCCTAAAAATCCAAGTTGTAAATTTAATTTATAAATTTAAGAAAATATCGACTAAAAATATAGTAGCTTTGTTTTGCTTTGCTTTTTTTCCCCCTAAAACTAAACAAGCTAATTAAAAAAGTTTTATTTCCCATTGGGAAAATAAACTCACAAAAACTCTAGGGCAATATGGGAAAAGAATTATAAATACAGAAGGCCAGCATACTAGATGCTTTAATCTAGTTAAGTAGAAAATCTCTACTTAACAACAACAACAAAAATCACCTTTTTGATCAGGTGCAATGGCTCATGCCTATAATCCTAGCTCTCTGAGTGGCCAAAGCTGGAGGATCCTTGAGCTCGGGAGATCATCACCAGCCTAAGCAGGAGTACCAAAAGTAGAAAAATTAACCAAGAGGAGTGGTATGCACCTGTAGTCCCAGCTACTTGGGAGGCTGAGGGAGGAGGATTGTGAATGAGCCCTCACAAGGATCAGGAGTTTTAGGTTGCTGTGAGCTTATGACCTATGCCACAGCACTCTAGCCAGGGAACAGTACAAGACCCTGTAGCCAGGGGGGAAAAAAAAATCACTTGTTTCAAGACCATACTGGGTAACACAGTGAGATCCTATCTCTTCCCCCCAAATTTGTAATTAGCCAGACATGATGGGTGCGTGCGTATAGTCCTAGCTTCTCAAGAAGCTGAGATGAGAAGATCAATACCTAGAGCCCAGGAGTTGGAGGTTACAGTGAGCTATGATCATGCCACTGCATTTCAGCCTAAGTGACAAAGCAAGATCTTATCTCAAAAAATAAAAATAAAATAACAAAACTCCCACAAATACACACACACCCCAACAACAACAACAAACCACCTGGATATAAATGTAAGAAAAGTACAGAAATAGATCTTTGGATGATGTTGCATACCAACATGGAAAAGGACTTCCTCCTAAGCGTCCTGATAAGACAACAAAGATAAAACTGTCGAACATCATACTGCATATCAAGATAAATTCCAAGTGGCTAAGAGATGCAAAAAAGAAACCACAAAAGCACAAGAATAAATGAGTAAACCCCATTATAATTTAGAAATAGGACAGTTACTAACCATGATTCAAAATCCAGAGGCAATTAAAGAAATGTTAATTAATTTAACTACATAATGCTTTTATGCCATACCAAAAAAGCACATAACATATAAAGTACTAAGACAAGTAACATGCTGGGAAAAAGTATTTCCAACTTGTACCACAGAAAGAAATATAATTTCTCTATGAAGAGTTCCTAAAATTTGTGAAGACAAAACCCAATAGAAAAATGGGCAAAAAAACCCCTCAGGCAGTATATACAAAGCTGAGATGCCCTTAAATATTCAAAAAGATGAACACACTCACTCATGATAAAACAACCTCAACCTAAGATACTAAGATGCCATTTCTGAACAATGAAACTGGCAAAATTTCAAGTTTGACAGCATCATTTTTTGATACAGCAATCCTACTTTTGTGGATGTATCCCAAAGATGCACTAGCAAATGCAAAATGTCTAATGCAAAGGCTATTCATTGTAGCACTGTTTATAAAAGCAAAAGTTTGGAAATGATTCAGCAGTAGGGGACGGGTTAAACAAATTCTGGTACATTAATATAATGGAATAAAATGATGTCCTTAAGAGGAATGAGAAAAAAAGCAAGGAGCACAACAGTACAGGTCAAAGCATCTTCATGGGATAGGGCAGAAACACAAACACACAACATGTATTTGATGATATCTTCCAAAAAAAAAAACCTCCATGGAGTGGATAAACCAAAATGTAATCAGGATGGAAGCAAAGCTTTTCTACAGGCATTTTATTACATAGTTTCAGCTTTGGAACCACATAATTATTGCAAATAAAAATTAAATTTTAACAGAAAAGCAATCACAGAAAATATAAAACAAACTGAGATGAATGAGCCTAAGTGTCTATCAAGTTGGTCACAGTATAGCACAGAAAAAGGAATTTTTTTTCAAGTGATTTAGAATCCAGTTTTTGACTTCACATTCCCAGTAGACTATTCTAAGAACAAATATCTACAAAAAAATATTAACCTTCATTCAGAAGTCCTATTTTTTATCATTTTTTTTGGCCTTTTGGCTAAGATCAAGTGAGTAATAATATTGCTATTATTTTGTGTAATATACAATAAAGACAATTAGTAATAGGTTACTATAGTGACAAGATTTTCAATGTAAGAGAAAAGAGATATAAAATCAAAGAAATTAACCAAAAATCCTTAAAGCCAATCTGAATTTGAAACATCAGTACAAACAGGGCTATTTTCCCCCACAAAAAACTGAATTATTTCCTGGTTATTTCCAGTGAAGAGGTCTTGAAGCAAAAGACAACTTGTAAAAATAATCATTTCTGGCACCTAGATTGTAGTCTCAAATACCAAATACTGTTCTCCCCTAAAAGAAACCAGAACTACTTGGAGATACAGCTTACTACAAGTCTAGTCAGAAAAGGTACAAGATGAGCTTGGGACATCTTGTTATGCCAGAAAATAAGAAAGCTCTCAAAGACTAACTGGCTCATGTCAAAAGAATTCTCTAGCAACCAAAAGGTACAGATGGCCAAGTGTGTGACAGCCTGAACACCAACAAGAACAATAAGTGAAACTGAACAAAACACAACACATAAAAATCCACAAGTTCCTAAGATACGAAAGAAAAATAAGAAAGCCCAAATCAAAGTCACTGTCAGCACTTAAGGTAACTAGGGCACCAACTCTTTACTTCAAAATAACCAATTAAAGTCAAGAAATTCATAATTTATTCTGCTATCCTATAGCTTTAATGACGCAGAAATTTATTTGTATATGAAGAATTCCAGCCAATAAATGTGAAAGAAATGACAGAATTCAAAAATCACCATTTTGTAGCACCTAAATGATTTAAGCAAAGATTCTTAATGAAAACATGAGATGAAAGGTTGATAGGAAAACCTGACAGCAGAGGAGGCGTCACAGTTTGCTCTCTGCATGTGATTCAATATAAAATACATAGGACTATTTACTAAGACTTGTCAAAGAGATCTGAATCCATTCAAACCTTTAAGTCTAGAGAAATTAGCCAAACCACCACCACCCCGGAAAAGACAAAGATAAGTCCAGAGCAGAGACCTTCTACAGGAAAAGTAACCGAGTGTTCCCAAAGCGCGTGGCTCTAGATTCAAAAAGACATTCAAGAACTAAATACAGTGTGCAGGCCTCCTCTGGAACCTCATTTAAATAAACTAACTGCAAAAGCACATTCTTGAGAGACTCAAGAAAATCTAAGTACAGACCAGGTTAACAGATAACAAGAAATTACTGTTAATTTTTGAAGGGATTACTGCATTAGGATTGTTTTGAGATACACTGAACTAGTAGAAGAGAAATAATACACTGGTTTTTAGAGTTTGCTTAAAATAGTTCTACTAAAAACCACCACAAAATAATGAATTAAGAATGACAAAATTTTGGAGACGAATTTCATTTGTTTGAAAATTTTCATGTTAAAAATGTCTAACGTTTGTAATTTCCCCTTTAATATATTTTTTCCAATTACTTTTTAAACAGGGGGCCAGTTCACTGTCCCTCAGACCACTGGAAGGCTGGACTGCGGGCCCTGGGATGAGTCGGCTGCTAAACAGGACAGGCAGCGGTGGCAAAAACACTCGGCAGGCCAGATAAATGTCCCAGGTGGTCTGCATGTGTCCCACGAGTCTTAGTTTGAGGATGCCTGGTTTATAAGATTTGGCATGATCTGTTTTTTTGAAATTATCTTTTATTTTTATTTATAAATATTAGTTGTCTATTTTTTGAGAGTTTGGAAAAGAAATAATAAGAAGTTAATTGATGAGGAGCGGCACCTGTGGCTCAAAGGAGTAGGTCACCGGCCCCATATGGCAGAGGTGGCGGGTTCAAACCCAACCCTAGCCAAAAACTGCAAAGAGAAAAAGAAGTTAATTGATGACTCTATACTGAACCTCAGAGTCAAAGCATTCTATTATAGTCATACTCTTATTTGACAATGTGAATGTTACTTTCTTTGCATTACTATTATTATTATTATTGCTTAATACTTTGTAGCAGCAATCATCTGATTTCTTTTCTGAATGTATTTATCTTCATTCTTTACGAGGTTTTTGTTTCTAATCCTTATCATAAACGTTGTTATTGTTGGTAAATTTTAAGCCTTTTTAATTCTGTGAAGGCAAAAAGTAGAAGCCTAATAATCACATGTACATGTAAAAATAAAATTGTTTAACATGAAAAATTATAATTACAAAGTAGTACTAAATTCAAAATCAAAAAATCTATTCACACCCAAAAAAAGATTACAAAGATAGATAATTAATTATTTACTTAACAGAAGCAGCTGAATGTTTCTTGCTTATATTGAGCAAGCAGTATGATGGAAAAAATGAGTAAGTGAGGCAGAGCTTTGGAAATGCCCAGACATTAGTTAAAATCTTAATTTCATTTTCACTTAAAACCCATGAGGCTCTGGGCTCACTTAAGTTCCCTAGAAAGTGGAGGAACTACTATTTCACAAAGTTTTGTGGTTACTAAGTGATTTACAGTATACAAGGGCACCTGCCACAAGAAAGACAATAAATGTCACTTCCTATCTGTAAATTCTCAAGTGCTTATTACATTTACATAACAACTAGTATGAATGGCATATATATAAGTGCCTTTAAGTTATATATACACACACAAACACACACATATCACATAACATGTGATCTATCTCTAGAAAATTAAATTCAATAGCAAAAAATAATGAGAATTAAAGGTCTGTGAAAAATGAAAAACAAAAGTCGAGACTCTGTCTCAAAGTAAAAAAAGAAAGAAAACCATATTAGAATACTCAAAATAAAGCCCAAAAAGAAAATCAGAAAACTTGTTTTTATAACCTGCCTCTTGAATTTGTACGAAGATTCTTCTTTAAGTGTGTGAAATATTAACAGAAGTTTCTAAATTTGAATGGCAAGGATAATGTACTATCAAATTATATATACAAACGTTGGTAGACTATCATTTACTTGTGTTTATAGTAATTTTCCCATCAAAGTAAAATAAACACTCAAACTATGGCAATTGATTTAAAGGGTTCCTCTCTGAACCCCATAAATGTATCAATGTACAAAGTTATAATTTAATAAAAAAAATTAAATAAATAAAGAAGCTTCCTAAAAAAGGGCTTCTTCCATCTGTATCTTTTTAGTATACTAAAAATTAAATTCACAGCACTCAACTTATTTCAATTAAGGAGAAAAAATCTTCAGGCAGCTTACCTAAATTAAAAATATGTTTAAAATACTGCATTAGAAAGCAAACACAAGCACATTATAAAATACAGGCAGTTTCTTCAGTGTTCTCCTATCTTAAGGACTTTTGCATCTCACACAAGATACATAAGTGAAAGGGGGTTATAGCAGAACTGGAAAGAACAAACAAGAATAAAAGTAATTTGAGACAGAGTGTGTAACTTGAATATTACTGCCCTACAGTTGCAATTTTACAAACTAAAACTGAAACAAAATACTTGTTCTGGTTCACGTATCTGACACTCTCCCCCTGAGAGTCACAAGCAATTCTGAACTGCACACTTGTGCCAAGCAGTACCTGCTGCCTACCCTTCCAGTTTCACTCCCCATCACCAAATGACGGCAGAAGACTGGAATGTCACTTAGTAAGTAGTGAGCATGAGAAAAACAAAAAGGTAAGCTGCATAAATCAGCAGGACTTCTCAAAGGAGGTCAAGTTGTGTAGGAGGATTTTTAACAGCAGTAATTTAAAAAGGGAATGTAGACCCTCTATAGAGGGCCAAAGTGAGACTGATGAAAACAGATCACAATTCAATTGAGGAGTTTTTTAACATAACATACAACAGACAATTATTGTGAAAAAAACCAATCAATGAAATGCATTCTCATTTAATGTTACGGAAATACTATTCACTAAAATAACATTCTCCATACCCCATTTTTGATAATCTTCCACATAGTTAAACATATATCCCAGGCTAACATACAGACACACAAACTTTTAAAAATGACATTCTAGAAAAATTCTTTAGATAATTAATGGAATACACACTAGGCATGAGCTTAAAGACAGGACAGGGCACAGTAGTTCACATCTGTAATCCCAGCACTCTGGGAGGCAGAGAGAGGAGGAGGGAGATGGCCTGAGCTCTGTAGTTTAGTACTGCAGTAGAGACCAGCCTGAGCAAGAGCAAGACCATGTCTCTGTCAAAAAGTGAAAAAAAACACCCAGATGTGGTGGCATGTTCTATAGTCCTAGCTACTAAAGAGGCTTAGGCAGGATTGCTTAACCCAGCAAGTCTGAGGCTGCATTGAGCAAGGATGATGCCACTGAATTCTAGGCAGGACAACAGCAAAACTCTCTCTCAAAAAAGAATATGACTAGCATTACATTCCATGCATTCCATGAAACAAAAACCTCAAAACCTGTTTCTATTTTTGTAATAAAGTCATATTATTTATAAAACCTCATGTAAGGATGCTTTTGAAGAAGATATTACGATTTCTAGATATAAGTACATACAAAAAAGAAACAGCAACAAACAAAACTGCAGAGTCAACCTAAAACATACAATACTAAACCTAAATATGTTGCTGGAAATCTCCCCTCCCTGACAAATAACATCAAATTATAAGGATAAGCATATAAATCTGAATTTCCATCCTCAAATGAGTAAGAAGGACGTTTTGCTGGAACAAAAGAAAGAAAGAACATAAATAATGACAATAAAATACAAATAACAAGAAGACATCAGTTAAACATCTACCTTGTGCCAAGCTTTGTGCTAAGTACTTTTTTAAGAAGCTGAGAATGGCAGCCACCAACCAGCCCCCTGCAACTGGTACCAAGCCAGCTCCAACTGGGCTCCTATGTTAAATACTTTAATGCCTTATCCACCAATATTCACAACAACCCTATATGGTGGGTATTTTTACTGTTCCTGTCTTACAGAGGAATAAAGTAGGCCCTGAAAATATCAAGTACCTTGTCAATGTAGCTAATGCCAGGGGCCAGAATTCACACTCAAGCAATTCTGAAACAAGAAGCCACACTTTCAACCACCTTACTGCCTCTTTCTTACCTTGCTACATAAAAATAAGGTGCAAAACCCCTGGAAAGGAGTAAAGATAAACTGTAATTTATTTGCACAACAGAATACTATAAAGCAGCTACAATAAATGCACTATACCTACTAACATGAACTTTCAGGTTAGTAGTCTTCTTGGTGGAGGTGGAAAAGAAGAAAGAAAGTCCTTTGTCAGGTGGTGCCTGTGGCTCAAGGAGTAGGGCGCCAGCCCCATATACTGGAGGTAGCAGGTTCAAACCCGACCCTAGCCAAAAACTGGGGGAAAAAAAAAAAAAGAAAGAAAGAAAGCCCTTTCTCTACATGTCTGTAACTATTAATTCCTTAAATTTTTTTTTTCAGTGTAACAAAGAGAATTTTTATTTAAGAACAAAAGGAAAGTTTAGAGCACTTTGGAGAGAAACGGAATTCCTTAAACTTTCTGGAACTTATTCAACTGAAGAAAACATAGATGATAATAATACATCTTTTATTGATTTTCAAATCAAATGAAATAACAAACTGGTTGTAACACCTGAATCACTGCATGGAATATGTCATCAAAGAAATGTGACCATAACAACCAGGACTAAACTCAGGAAGGCACTGCCACCCATGGAGAACTCTGGTTTGTCCCAGGTTATGCTCCCAGAACAAAAGCACTCTCCAAGGATTTAGGTTGTATAGAACCATTAGTCTACTAGGAACTAATCAGTTACGAGGACAAAGTTTCTCCACATTTTTCCAATAATAATTCTCAAGGAACAGAAAGAAATCATAAGGAGAAGTGCCTGTAAAGTAGGGGAAAAAAATCAAAAACCACCATCAGGCCAGAACTCTGAAGCTGGGACATGAATGAGTTCAAAGATAAAGTTCATTTCACAGTAATGCTTTGAAATCACATTTAAAAATTTAAACATCAAGTTATATTGTGATAATAATCTATAATAAATGTTTAGAAGCAATGAAAACTATAATTTAGTAGCCAGAGAATACTCAGAATAGACATTAAGCCTAGGGCACAGAACACTTTTATTTCTAGTTAAATTATCATTATCATCATCACACTCCCTATCTCTAGGCAATGGGAAAAGAATAATGAATAGTCTCTCTGCTCTCATGGAACTTACAGTCTAGCAGGAAGGGAAACACAGCAATGACAGATGGTGATATATACAAGTCCTAAAGGATGAAGTGGGAGGGAAGGTACAATGTCAACGAAGGTTGTCAAGAAAGACTTCTGGGATGCCTGAACAGTCTAGCGATGATAGAGCACTTTCAGTCCAGGAACACGTACAAAGACCCCAGGCATAAGCCCGGTGGGCATGTCTGAGAAACAGTAAGAAAATGACTGTAGCAGAATAAGAAAGGGGGAAAGTGCATGAGAATTACTAGGGGAAGGTCTTCTTATGGGCTTTGTAGGCCACAGTACACTTGAGTTATATAAAAACCATCTGACAGTTTGACCAGAAAAATTATACTTACCTTAATGTTCAGAAGAAGTGTATCTCTATGTGGGAAACAGATTGTAAGGGGGCCAAGGAAGGCAATGGAAATAAACACAACTTTTAAAAATTGAAGTAAGTTAAATAAAAACTAAGTAAGAAGTTTTCCAGAATAAGTCCAAGTGAGAGATACGAAGAGCTTGGACTACACATCAGTAAGATGAAATTATAAAAACACTTTGATGGTACAATTGTCAGGATGTGATGATAGATTAGACACAAGGTCTAACAGAAAGAAATCAAGAATGAAATGCCAGGTTGTGGGCATGAGCAACTGGCAAACTGAACAGCTATTAACTTAGACCAGTGGTTCTCAACCTTCCTAATGCCACAACCCTTTAATACAGTTCCTGTGGGCTGCGACCCACAGGTTGAGAACCGCTGACTTAGACAAAGAGGACTGAATGAGGAGATGGCAGTGGGCCAGCAGGGAAATCACAGAGTTTCGTTTTAGGCAGGTGAACGCTGAGATTTCTACAGAGATGTCCACGAAGTGACTGGCTCTGTAGGGCCAAAGTTCTGGACATAAAGGAAGCTTAGAGATATAAACCTGAGACCCATTGGCACTTCAAACCAGGAGAATGAAAGATTTCACTGAAGGACTGGAGATGAGAGAAGGTACTGGGATCAAGTCTGAGGTCAGGAAGTAAGGCCCGTCCTGGAGACAGTTGGAGAAAGAGTTAATGGAGGATGTGACCAATTGCAGATGTTATCAGAGGAATAAGAAATGATGACTGGATTTGGCAGCAGAGAGTCACTAACCACTCTGACAAGAATAGTTTTGGTGAAATCAAGAGTTGGCCCTCCAGTGTAAAAAACGCACAGGAAAAAAGTTCTAAAATTTAACTTTCATCTTTACTCTGGTAACAGAGTACTAACATACTTCATTCACTATTTTCTTCTTGTTTACACATAGGTGACAGGTCCACGTGAAGCAAAAAACAAAACTAACAGTATTATTATTATTGTCTTCACAACACAAAATCAGTTGGTGGATATGTTAAACAATACTTGATTTGTACAAGCTCAGAATTTTGACTCTTTTAATAAGTAACTCCTTGGAAAATGCTATTTACTAGACACTCTATCCCTCCCCCAAATCACAATGAAAAAATTTGGAAGAGTCAACAGAAAACAAAACATTTGTTTTTTTAAATACTAAATATCTTTTTCAATCTGTTAATTTCCTTTACTGTCATGTTTGTGGAAATAAACTGGGGGAGGGGGGACCTTACATATACATGTAGTGATATGTGTGTGTGTGTGTATATATATATTTACATAATATATATTACATACACACATAAAATCTAACTACAACATAAAAAGTGAATTTGAAGTAAATATTAAGTAATGAGATAACCTCAACTATAGCAATTATCAATAAGGCTAGATTCTACAAAGCCCATAAATTATTTGTGACTTTTTCATACTCTGGTTTTAGGGGAGAGTTTTGTTTGTCTAAGTCCACTTACTACAAAATAAGAAAAATACATCCCTATAGTTCATTTAGAGAATCTTCTCAATGCAGAAAAACAAAATCACTGAAATAAAATTAATAGTTTTGTAGTCATATTAAAAATTAGAACTTAGGGTGGCGCCTGTAGCTCAGTGAGTAGGGCACTGGCCCCATATACTGAGGGTGGCAGGTTCAAACCCGGCCCTGGCCGAACTGCAACCAAAAAATAGCCGGGCGTTGTGGCAGGCGCCTGTAGTCCAAGCTACTCAGGAGGCTGAGGCAAGAGAATTGCTTAAGCCCGGAAATTGGAGGTTGCTGTGAGCTGTGATGCCACTGCACTCTACTAAGGGCAATAAAGTGAGACTCTGTCTCTACAAAAAAAAAAAAAAAAAAATTAGAACTTAAAACATCCAAACTAGTCAACATTGAAAGATCTCAGAAACGAACCTATACATAGCACTGCTTCTAATCCCATACAGTCTAGGGGGAGAGATTTTAACAGATGTGAGGCTTGTTTAAGAAAAACGCACTGCCCAAGCTCTGATAAATACCGTACTTACTAGGTAAGTAAAAGAAGGTGTAAGAAAAAGTAAAAGGAATGAGGTACAAGCTCTCTGCTACAATATTTAAGACTTTAAAAAGTAACTGCTCTCTCAGTTTTTTAGTTGTATTTCAAGTACTCTAAAAAATAAGAAAACAAATGAAGCAAAAAAGAAAAATTCACTAATGGCAAAAATATCACAAAATTAGAATATCAAAATGACTGAGTAGGAGAAAGTATTTGTAAAAAGAGTGAAATACCTAGGTTTTATTAGAAAGCATTTTCATACACTTATAAGAATAAAACAAAAATCCTGACAGAAAAACAAGCACTTCACATAGAAAGGAAACACAACAACATTTATAAAATAGGCTCAAATCTCAAATGAACAAGGAATTGGAAATTGTGAAACAATGATACATTACTTTTTACCCATCACATTGAAAAGTTTATACAAAGAAAAAAAATCATTTTATCTTAAGGACATTTACCAGGGGTCCTCAAACTTTTTAAACAGGGGGCCAGTTCACTGTCCCTCAGACCATTGGAGGGCTGGACTGCGGGCCCCAGGACAAGTCGGCTGCTAAGCAGGACAGGCAGCGGTGGCAAAACACCCAGTGGGCCGGATAAATGTCCTAGGCAGGCTGCATGTGGCCCAGGGCCATAGTTTGAGGACACCTGCAGTAGACTCTTTATTGCAGCTCAATTTACAACTGCCAAACTGTGGAAACAACGTAAATCCCCACCAATCCAGGACCAGATTAACAAGCTGTGGTACATGTATACTATGGAATACTATTCAGCCACTGAAAAAGATGGAGATTTTATATCTTTTAACCTGGATGGAATTGAAACATTCTTCTTAGTAAAAGCATCACATGAATGGAGAAACAAGAATCCAATGTACTCAATTCTAATATGAGGACAACTGATGACCCAGTACATGGTGGGGAGATGAAGGAATGAGGGAACAGAGAGAGGGAAGGAGGGAGGGGGATGGGGGGGGTCACGATGTGTGACACACCACTTGGAGTTGGGACACAATTATAAGAGAGAATGTACCTAACAAATGCAATCAGTGCAACCTGGTTCTCTATGCCCTCAATGAATCCTCAACAGTATAAAAATTAAAAACAAAAAGAAAGAAAAATATCCAGTGTTAGATAAAAGGTCATAGCTACAACAGTGGGAATACAAACTGTAATAGTCTTTTTTTTTTTTT
>NW_003852451.1:1801134-1802636 GCF_000181295.1 Otolemur garnettii
TTTTTTTTTTTTTTTGGTTATAGTTGTCATTGTTGTTTGGCAGGCCTGGTGCCTTAGCCACTTAAGCTACAAGTGCCGAGCTGTGAAACAGCCTTTTACACTTGATACTCTTATCAAATAGTATGGCCTTTTGCTTCAAATTCCACTTCTAGCAAATACACAAGTGCTAAAAGATGTATGTGGAAAATGTTCATATCAACATTATTCAATCAGTGTATTCTGGAAATGGTCAAAGTATTTCTTAATAATTAAGAAAATGCCTAGAACATGGAATATGATGCAGCTATTAAAGACAGAAATATATTCATAGATACTTTTTTGTTTATATATTATATATGGTACAATTTCCAAAGCATGATGCAGAGAAGTATACAGAGTGGCCATAAAGTTGTGAGCAATTTAAAATAGTTGTCTATTGAAAATTGCACATAAATTTTATGGCCACCCAGGATATTCTGTGATTCTATGTTTGTAAAATTAAATTCAAATACACACACACCACACACATTCATTTGTGAATATACAGAATAAAACTGGGAAAGAGAAATTCTAAAAATTCTTAACAGTGACTACATCTGGATAGCTAGAATTGGGAGGCAAAAAGGACACCTATAGTTTACCCTATAGATTCCATTCAAAAAAACACAAACTAAATTTTAATCCTGGATAGCTAGAATTTTAATCCTGGATAGCTAGAATTTTAATTCTGGATAGCTAGAATTGGAAGGCAAAAAGGACACCTACAATTTACCCTATAGATTCCATTCAAAAAACACGAACTAAATTTTAATCCACATAAATCTTAATAAATTCAGGTTCTTTGTATCATCTGGTACAAAACTCATCTTTAGGTTCCCTGTGAATACAACAGGTTAGTTACTGACCACCTTATAAAAGCTTACATTATTCTTCAATAGCCACTATCCCAAGGTTTTTCTCCTTCAGTTAGACACTGAAGCATTAATGTGAGAAGCTCTACTTACATAAGCAAGTTATTGCCAGGTGAAAAGTGGCAGCATATTTCCAGGACAAATCTGTATTTCTTACAATGTACTACCAAGTTTTTAATATCTGTAATGGTTTACATATATTTAGTAAATTTTTGCTATGTAAAATTATCCAATTTCTAAAGAAATTTTACACAAGCACAGCAAACTAAGACAAGTCTTACGAAGCTCTAAATAAAGGAACTCAAACTTACTATGCTAAGTGTGTATCATAGCTAAGTCCGTACTAAGCGACATTCTCTAACTTCTTAATGTATGCATTCTTCAGGTATCTATTGTGTATGTCTCATCTTCCTCTGAAAGACTCAGAAATGTAAAAATGAGTAAGATACAGCCTGGTGACCATCCCTGAAGATCACCGATTTAGTGCAACACCCCGTAAGTGTATATCTTTAGATACTAATGCCCCATTCATCAATCTTGAAAATAAATGGCTCTTGACTCGGCGCCTGTGGCTCAAGCGGCTAAGGCGCCAGCCACATACACCTAAGGTGG
>NW_003852451.1:1803749-1808287 GCF_000181295.1 Otolemur garnettii
AGGGGAGGGGAGAAAGAAAAATAGCCTCAGCTGACTGGCAGCCTAAAACTGAAGATCAACACTGGATTTTGGTGTACGCAAATCATCAGCTAGAAAACTTGGTCTATACAGTCCAGATTCTGTGAAGGCAGCAGTAAGACATTAACACCCATCCATGAGGGGACACCCAACATGTGAAATCCAGGAAAAATATTCCGATCAAGGAAGAAGGGAAAGATGGTAGGTAGCACAGAAAGCAGCAGGTACCAAGGAGTCAAACCCTCCCAGCAACTCCCTGTTGCAGAATATCCTGTGACCCAAAAATAGGATACCTATAAAATACCTTTAATAAACATGTACTATCTGAAGCGAATGAATGCCAGAAAGTGCACTATGTCAGCTACAGTCAATATCGATTTAAGACCTTGGTCTCAGGGTAGTGGCCCTAAGGTTAATTACAGGCCTCTGTTATTGAAAGAGTGAGTGGAGACCAACAGTCCCCCAAAATGACACAAAAAGCAAAGAAAGTAGCAAAATGGAGCCTCTGAGGGTGGTAAGAAAAAACTGCTCTAGTTAAAGACTAGTACCACAACAAAGAAAAAGGAAGAGGTAAATGAAGTCTTCTGTGGTCTTAGGATGGGCAACAAACAGGTTTTGGCAATGAGGGGGAAATCAAGGCTACTAAGAAAAGCAGTTTTAGTAGTGTTGTCTAGCTGGAAGCAAGAAAGGCAGGAGTTGGCCTCACAGCTCACAGCTCACAGCTCACACCTGCAATCCCAGCACACTGAGGAGCTGAGGCAGGACGATCACTTGAACTCAGGAGTTCGAGACCAGTCTGAGCAAGAGTGAGACCCTGCCTCAACTAAAAACAGAAAAAAATAGCTGGGCATCATGCTGGGCACCTATGTGCCAAGACCTACCTAACTACTTGGGAGGTTAACACAGGAGGATCACTTGAGCCCAAGAGTGTGAGGCTGCAGTGAGCTATGATGACACCACTGAACCCTGTCTTAAAAAATTAATTAATTAAATAAAAAGAAGAAAAAGAAGAAAGGCATTGGTGAGAACTCAGAGCTTTCGAAGTAATAAAGCAGATGTTTCCAGTAGTTGAAAAAAAGAAAATCGGCAACGTAAACTGAAACACTATAACTAATGTATTAGAAATACCACAGTTCTAACAATAGGGACCCTAGGGTAAAGGGAAAGGGGCCATTAAAGAAGATACTGAACAAACTTTAAAGCAAGATCTGAGAACTGAAATTAAAATTTAATTAAAAGCAATTTAATAAACTTTAAAGTAAGGTCAGGAATAGAAATTTCAGTAGGTGACACTTTCTCTCCAAACCTTCCTCTCTTGCTATGACATCATTACTCACAATTTACTTTCTGCACTGGCCTTCTATGGCCACTCCCTTTCAGAGTATTTGGCCAGGTCCTCTTCTGAGCCCACCAAGTGTTTCAGAGTTGCCAGGCTTTCTGGCCAAGGTTCTTGTCTCTCTTCCAATTCCTTCCCTGCGATCTCACCTAAGCCTTGGTTAATACTGCCTACCACAATCACCCTGACCCCCCTTCTGCTGTTCCTCTTAACTGCCTATGTAGGAAACCTCTGGAGAATCCACAGCATTTCAAATTTGTTATATCTCAAAGAGAATTTTTTATTTCCCCACCCAACTATAATCAACACTTGTATATTTTAATGGTATAACCACCTACCTAGATAAGTCAAGGAAAAAACTAGAATTTCCCTGAGTACTTTCCTTTCTCCCAAGGAATACCTTCATTGCTCTCCAAGTCCTAGTTTACCTCCTTAACTTTCAATTTCTCCTTCCATGTGTATTGTGTCACCTTAGTTCAAGCCTTTACCTCCTGGAGACAAATGGAGTGTGGAGGAAGTCTCTGGCCACCAAGGTTGGTCTCCATCTACTCCAAAGGTAGGTCTGGCTGAACTACCAAACTCTTCATATTCTACACCTTGAATGTTCTTACCTGGGCTTACAGGGTCCATGAGAACTGGTCCTGGTTTACACCTCTGGTTTCATAGCTGGCAATGGGCTCCTGAAATCCAAGGAAAGTACTACACACACCCCTGCTTGTACACATAAGACCCAAGACACCTGAACGTATGCATCCTTTGTACATAAGGCAGTACTTTGTCACTACGTACTGGTGCAAAAACAAACAACCTCAGATTTTAGCAACTGAGGGCAACAAAGTTGTATTTAAGCATCTGTACATACAATCTGTGCCCAGCGAGAGCTCTGCTACATCCTAATACTACAGTTGAAGAATGAGCCCCAGCCAGGGACATGCTAATTCACAGAAGCAGATAAAGGGCAATGACAAAAACCATGAAATGGGACTTTAGGTACCTGCTCAGACACAGGAGCTATCACTGGCCAAAGAAAAGTCATGTGGTCAAGCTTGATGTCAAAAGGGCAAGGCTGTGTAATTCTCTTAAAGGAAGGAGGGAACAACTAGGAACAATACAATCTGTACGTCACAAAATGTGCCCATATATTTGCACATGTACACACAGTGATTCACCCAATCTGATTAAAGTCAGTTCTCAAGCCTTACCCCTCTGCCTAGCTATTTCCTACAAATTCCTTGGGATTCAGAATAAACATCACTTCCTACTTAGTCAAACTTCACCACCTTGCCAAATGAAGGTACACTGCCCATGCACTAGCTACCAGGCGTCCCCTCTTCACAGCCTTAAAATGGCCTACTTGTTCACATGTGCATTACCTTCCAGTGTGTCCTTGCACCTTTATACCACAGAAAGTGCACACAACAGGTACTAAGTACACAGTTACCACAGGAATGCCCTCCCCCCCTTTATCCTCCTAGAATATTCCTTCTCATCTAAAGGCTCCAGTCTATAAACATGTCCCTTCCACCTTACACCTAAACAGAGCATGTAACCATATTGCTGACATCTCTTTCCCAGTTTATCTTCATATTAAAATGAGACTGAGAAAAGGACCAAGTGTCAAGTGAGTATCGCGCACTTGGTACTGAGATCCATACACGTAGGTAGTGAACATGGAGCTGGAGACAGAGAGGAATATGCTCTGAGTGGGAAGACCAGGAGTCAACCTTAAGCCCGAGAATGTAGTCAGTGTCAGCTGGCACTTCTCTTAAGGTACAGAAGATCCTTATTTGTAATTTGCACAGCTTCTGATACTTTATGACAAGTCTGTTTCTCTTTTTTCCATGAGATCACATACTATTCCATTCCTTCATCTCTGCAAGCCGAGTCCCTGACAAAGCCTAAATATGGCTTTCAATAAATACTAGTATGAATGAATAAATACTGCATTTGCCTAAGATAAATCCCCACAATCAAAGGAAAATGTTTAAATGTCCATAGTTATAACAGGGTTAAACCTATAAAAATAAACAATAGTATAATATCTCATCCTACTCAGTTCATCATAGAGGCCATGACTATTCTCAAAATGTTTGCTACCCATGAGCATCCATTTATGAAACCAAACAATTACCATTATACACTTAATGTAAATCTGCAATGTTTCTCAAAAATCAGGCTGGCGATGCCAATCACATGCATTTGTAGTGATATACTAAAGATAAAATGTCTAAAGTCATTACCTTGAATAAAATATTAACATTCTTAAAGCATCAGAACCTGTGCAAATTACAAGAAGTACCTGGTCATTTAGATGCTACTTAGTTAAAAAAACAAATAAAACCCCAACTTCTTGGAATTAAATTATATTTATTTCAAGAAAGAATATGAGCCACAAGAATCTAGAGCAGTGGTTCTCACCCTGTGGGTTGGGGCCCACAGGAACTGTATTAAAAGGTTGTGGCATTAGGAAGGTTGAAAACCACTGATGTAGAGGCAAGTGGTATATTAAATTAATACATATAAAAATATATAATGAATGAAAGCTGGAAATTACATACATCTAGGCATCCTATAACATTAGTAGAGGACATTTAGTGTGTTCTCATCACAAAACTAGGTATGCTGACATATGGTTCTTAAAATCAAATATTTATAGAGAATCCCTGATTCATAAACAAAAACTATACTTAACTTTCTACCTAAAAGCTTCCTCCATCGCTACTCAGCAAGCTTTACTATTTCTTACAAGAAGAAAAAACAAAGGTTTATCATTGGGATAGTGAGTATGCAGGATTTAAGAAGGTCCATTAGGCTGGCCCTAAACAGGCCATTTTGTCTGAAATTTTCCCTTTCTTATTTAAGAATGATGAATATTTGGTCAATAGACTTTAAGAAACTTAGTTAGTTATAATCAAGGAATTATCTCTAGATTCTGTTAAAATTCAAATGTTGGCTCAGCGCCCATAAGCTCAGTAGGTAGGGCCCCAGCCATGTACACTCAAGCTGGCGGGTTCCAGCCCAGCCCAGGCCTGCAAAACAACAATGACAACTGCAACCAAAAAATAGCCAGGCGTTGTGGCAGGTGCCCGTAGTCCCAGGTACTTGGGAGGCTGAGGCAAGAGAATCGCTTAAGCCCAAGAGTTTGAGGTTGCTGTGAGCTGTGATGCCACAGCACTCTACCCAG
>NW_003852451.1:1808654-1820358 GCF_000181295.1 Otolemur garnettii
CATACACCTAAGGTGACGGGTTCGAATCTAGCCCAGGCCCGCCAAACAACAATGATGGCTGTAACCAAAAATAGCCGGGCACCTGCGGTCCCAGCTACTTGGGAGGCAGAGGCAGAAGACTCGCTTGAGCCCAGGAGTTAGAGGTTGTTGTGAGCTGTGATGGCACAGCACTCTACCCAGGGATACAGCTTGAGGCTTTGTCTCAAAAAAAAAAAAAAAAAAAAAAAAATTGAAATGTTACCTGGGGAAAACTTTTAGTTAACATGTATATATAGCATGATGAAATTAAGTGAGCCCTAGCTGTAAGGAGAATCAGCTCTTCACAAATCATAGAATGATCAAATTTTGTGTGCTGTTTAATTTTAAATGCAGAACAGGAAAGGGCTGGGGGTTAATATCCAGAGCAAAGTCCAGAAGGATAGCACTGACTCAACACAGTAAGAGAGGGGAGGAGGCAGTACAGACAGACCATAAAACTCAAAATCATAGCCAAGGCTGTCAGAAAAGGGTCTGAATCTTGGAGAGGTCTTGCCTTCCTTTGTTTCCTAAAGGCATAAGAAAGCCATCAAGAATCCAGCAAGATTTCCTCACATTCTTCACTCATACTCAAATTTCTGGTTGCTATGCAGGAGATGAGATAGTACCACAGTCTCCATATACCTGTAGTTAGAAAATGAAATAAGGCATGTACCACACTGGCTATTAAATCTGTATTTATCTATTATTCAAGATCTATTTACTCAAACAGATCTATTACTCAAAATCTACTTACTCAAAGCTAAAATTACAAGAAGGTTTTAAAAGGTCAAGGTACTTTTTAAAAAGCAAAAATCAGTAGCAACAAAGAAAATAACATACCAAGGAATATACTCAACAAAAAAGGTGAGAGACCTCTCAGGAGAATTATGAAACACTAAGGAAAGAAACAGCAGAGGATGCAAAAAAATGGAAAAATACCACACTCATGGATTGGCAGAATTAACACTGTTAAAATGGCTATACTACCCAAAGATTCAATGCAATTCTCATTAAACTACCAATGCCATTTTTTGCAAATCTAGAGAAAGTAATTCTACATGTCTTATGGAATCAGAAAAGACTCAAATAGACAAGGCAACTTTACATAATAAGAACAAAGCAGGAGGTATCACCTTAAGAGAATTCAAGCTATACAAGGCTATAGTAACCAAATCAGCATAGTACTGACATAAAAACAGAGACACAGACTTAGGATCAGAACAGAGAACCCAAAGATGAAATCAGCCTTGTACTCCCATCTGATCTTTGACAAAACAGGTAACAACGCACACCAGAAAAAAGAAACCCTGTTCAATAAATGGTGCTGGGAAAACTGGACAACCAGTCACATGTAAAAGACAGGATCGCACCTCTCACCATTCACAAAAACTCACTCACAATGAATAAAAGACTTAAACCTAAGGTAGGAAACCCTAAGAATCTTAAAAGAAAATGTTGGAGAGACTCTTACAGATATTGGCCTAGGCAAAGAATTCATGAAGAAAACCCCAAATGCAATTTCAGCAACAACAAAATTTAAAAAGCTTCTGTATAGCCAAGGACCCACAGAAAGATCAATAACCCACAGAATAGGAGAAAATATTCACATGCTATACATCTGATAAAGGACTGATAACCAGAATCTACAAAGAACTCAAGCAAATCAGCAAGAAACCATCAAACAACCCCATTACAAAGTGGGCAAAAGAAATGAACAGAAACTTCAAATGAAGATACACTAATGGCCAACGAACTCAAAAAAAAAAAAAAAAAAAAAAAGTTCAACATCTCTAACCATTAGAAAAATGCAAATCAAAACCATGAGTGTTTAACTTTGACTCAATCTGTACAAAAACAAAGTATGTAAACAAAACATCTGTATTCCAACATTCTGAAATACAAAAGAATCAAAATAAGACAAAATTTAAAAAAGTAAAAATCAATATAGGCCAGGCACAATAGCTCACAGCTGTAATTCTAACACTTTGGAAGCCCAAGAATTTGAGATTATAGTAAGCTATGATTACACCACTACACTCCAGCCTGGATGACAGAGAAAAACCTTCCCTCCCCCCCCCCAAATCAATACACTCATGTACATATATACGAAATACACATATATATGCACCTAGTATCTGATGTAAATAAACCAAAAGAGATGTTTTAATACATCATCATGCCTGTGATTCTTCCTGAAAATTAAGTTCTAAATTTTCCACTTACAAATTATTTTCCTGGCTTGGTGCCTGTGGCTCAAGTGGCTAAGGCGCCAGCCACATACACCTAAGATGGTGGGTTCGAATCCAGCCCAGGCCCGCCAAAACAACAATGAGGGCTACAACCAAAAAATAGCCAGGTGTTATGGTGGTCGCCTATGGTCCCAGCTACTTGAGAAGCTGAGACAGGAGACTCGCTTGAGCTCAGGAGTTGGAGGTTGCTGTGAGCTATGATGCCAAGGTCCTCTACCCATAGGGCCACTTGAGGCTCTGTCTCAAATAAATAAATAAATAAATAAATAAATTTCCTATAAGACTTCCAAATACTGTTTTCATTACAGTAATCTTAAATTTTTGCATTTTACTAACATAGTGCTTAAGGTAAGGGTCTACAGTCAGACTACATGGATTTAAAACCCTCATACCATGGCTTATAAGGTGCATACTCTTGCATTTATTTAATCTCCCCATGCCTTGGATCAGGCATCCTCAAACTACGCCCGGCCCTCGGGCCACATGCAGCCCACCTAGGACATTTATCTGGCCCGCCAGGTGTGTTTGCCACCGCTGTCTGTCCTACTTAGCAGCCGACTCATCCCGGGGCCGCAGACCCGGCCCTCCAATGGTCTGAGGGACAGTGAACTGGCCCCCTGTTTAAAAAGTCTGAGGACCCCTACCTTGGCTTCTTCATCCAAAAATGGAACTAAGAGGCCAGGCACAGTGGCTCACATCCGTAATCCCAGCACTCTGGAAGGCCAAGGTGGGTGGATTACCTGAGTTCGTGAATTCAAGACCAGACGGAGACCTCATCTCTAAAAAAATAGCCAGGCATTGTGTCAGGCGCCTATAGTCCCAGCTCCTTAGGAGGCCGAGGCAAGAGAATAGCTTAAGCCCAGGAGTTTGAGGTTGCTGTGAGCTGTGATACTACAGCACTCTAGGGAGAGTGACAAAGTAAGACTGCATCTGAAAAATAAAAATTAAAAAAAAATGGAAATAACAAAAGTATCTGCCTCCAAGGATTGCTCAAGATTGAAAAATATAGGCTATGCATTTACACAAACGTCAGATATACTACCGGCATTCATTAAATGTGAAATATTACAATTACTATCAGAATAACCTAGGTAACTTTTAAAAATTAGATTCCTGACAGATACATGACAGGTTAAGAAACATGATTCAGTACTGAAAATGCAAACAGTTAGTATCCAGATACAACTAACCATGTACACAAATACTCTTTTCCTCCCAAATAAGGACATATTTTTAAAAAAAGCCTAAAAGACAATAGCAAATTTTTTCAGATGGCAGAGCACGGGAATTTGTTACCTTTATTTCTGCTTGTCAGTATTTTTCAAATGTTCTAAGATAAGCATATTAAGTTTATAATAGAAAACACAAATTTTTGTAAATGTATAATTTCACTATAGTGAAAATAATTCATGTCTAACCACATTTTCAAGAATATACTTTTAAAATTGGCCATAAAATAACATCATTAAGTAGTTTTTAACATCTTTCTTAATTTACTAGTCTTAACTTCACTGTCTATGATGTTCCTAAAAATAACAATTTCATGAAGGTAACAAAAAAATTTTTTAACTGAAATCAGCAAGTTTGGCATAAAAACCACATTAACTCTACCATGAACTCAAAAAGGCCACAGTCACTGAACTTGAATTAAAAACACATTTTTAAATATTCAAGGTTCTAAACCTTAAATGCAGTAAAAACACTGTCCATGGTACTCCTGGCAAACTCCCCCTCTTGAGTTAAGTAAAGGCTTAGCAGATCTACAAAAAAATCATTACAAATTCACATATTTAGCAATTAAGATTTTTTATGTTTTATATCATCCTGATAAAACAATATCTTTATTAATAAGCATGCTTCACTAAATGGTTAAAAGTAGAGTTCCATCAAAATAGCTTAGTAATGTTATCTATAATAAACTGATCACCCAAAAAACAAAATGAATTTACACCCATCAGTTATAACACAATATATCTCGTTCAAAACAAGGTGCCACTGAGTAGAAATACAACCTTAAGTGCAGCTAATCGTTAAATTCAGTACTCTAATATTTTGTTTTTATCACACTATTTTTTAAATATATTCACTTATAATTTTGAAGTATTAAAATTACACGTGCATGATGGGTTTTAGAACACAAATACTATCAGTGGCTGTCTCTAATCAAAGCAGAAAGAGAAAACATCCTTATACAGCCAGTGGTTGGCATAACTCATGAATTTATACTTGGGACTTAAAGGGCAGACAAGTGCCAAAAAACCTAAAGCATTAAGTAGGAGAGGAACTCCACATTAGGTGGAAAACATCAGACCTCACTGTTCTCAGCCACAGAGAAAACCTATGGGTAGAACTAGAAAAGGCCTCCTGAGGAGGAGTGGTGTAAGTCACATCTTGAGCAAATTAGAGCAATAAAACTTAACGGTCATTACTTTAGCTATGCTGTGGCCAGTATTCTTGAATAACAAAAATGTAGATGTTTGCATCTTATCAGTAACAACCACAAATTAAAATAAGGCAATTTCTAAACACAGAAAACAAATGCATAATGCATAAAATAAATATATGCTGAAATGTTCCCTTCCATCCTAAGTGAGTCCTGTTCACATTTTAAATATTACATCTGTTTATGTGATAGCATTACTTGGAAAATACCATGAATGGAGAATTTAATATCTACCTTAGAATACGCATTTTTCAAAAAACCCCATCACTAAATATTCTGGGGCAGCAGCTCATAAACTGCAGTCTACAAATGCCTGGTGTTCCCTAAGTCCCTTTAAGGTCATTCATAAAGTCAAAACTATTTTCTTAATAATCTTTAGACAGTATGAACTTTTCTTCCTTGCTGCCATTTTCATGGTCAAAAGAAATGATGATAAAGCCAATGGTAGGTACATCCTCACAAACCAAGGCTGCAAACGTGCACAAAATGTATTTTTCACTGCTATGCACTCATTTTTTTTAATGCCAGTTTTAATAATGTCTCTAATGAAAAAAAAAATAGACTGGTTTTCTTGAACTTTGACTCTTGAGTACGTGTTTGTTCAATTATGCGCCCAAATGGGAAGTATACACAAAACCCTTCTACTGCCACTGCATATTAAAGTTTGATGAATGTCTCAGAAAAACTTATCTGAGCAATTGTTTAAGGTGTGAATTCAATTAGCCACATTTTTCATGGAATACCTTTTTTACTTGAAAGAATGACTGACAAGCTATGGTTATTCAGTCTTGGATATTTGGTAGACATTTTCTCAAAAATGAATAAAGCAAGCATGTCCCTTCGAATCTTGTCTTTTATGACAGTGACCTGATAATAAAGTTTGAGCTTTAAAATTAAAACTAAATTTTCTGAAAAACTGTACCCATCACTGTAAGCTTGAGAGTACTTAGGATTTTGATAAGGTCAGTGGTGACATTAACAAATGTTAACATTTCATAATTGTTTTGGTCAACATTTGGTAGATCTGCATGAATTAGTGAAACAATATTCTCTAATAATCAATGCATGATAGAACAAAATCACGCATGGGTAAAAGACCCATTCAAAGAGCAAGACAGACAAATGGATTTTAGTGTAACAGAACATGAAAGGTATTTAAAAGAATCTCCTAAAGAATGAGTAGCAGAAATGAAAATATTTAAGCTCAAACTAAAACCTTGGTGTGAGTGATTATTTTCATTACCAATGTCTCTTAATTGTAAGTTTTTGCCAAAAATTATATAAAAAGTTTTATGCAATGTAACCTAAGAACTCATGTAAAATCATAATATAGTATAAAGAAGAAATATTCGTTACAGCTTATATAAAATCATGGCATATCGTACAAGCATCCAGGAAACTGAAGAATTCAGTTTATTCAGATAATTATGTCAATATCCATCTAAAAATAACCTATTTGAAAGATACCTTCCAAATATATAAATTTTATACAAAACATGTCCATAAGAGATTATGAAATTTAAAAATACAATGGCTTTTAAATATGGAATGGTGTCTCAAAAGTGGTCATTTTGATATTCTCACTTTATTTTCGCTACTAAACATATGGAAGCAAATTGAAAGCAGTAAGTGTAGAAAATGGCAATATCAAGTTTTAGTATCAAAAGCTAACAAACAGTAGCACAGAATATTATAAAATAGACCTTTAGTTGGTCCTCCTGTAAAAATCAAGAAATAGAAATAATAAATGGGTTACTATGGAAAGTACCACTATGAACAAATAAGGATAAAAGGAAGGTATATACATGGAAGGAATGAAAAGTTTAAGTTTGCAAAAAACAGAATTTGCCTGATCTTCCTTTAACATAACATTTATGCAATCCGCAACAGAAAACTATGAGTTAGGATTCCGAATACAACAGCCAACTGGACCACCCTTAAGCAATAAAACACCTCTGAATAACAACAACAACAAATAAGCATTTTCAATGGATCATAATTTGAGGGTCAACCTCTGTTCTACTTTGAAAATCAAAAAAACTTTCAGGTGGTGTTTTAGGATGGGAGGCATGACTTCCTAATTTGCAAACACCCATCACCTTGTGGGTAGTACTGCAGACTATGCCAGAGGTAGACAGAGCTAGGCTCAACCATACTGGGTCCTCTCTTCTCTGCTTCCACTCCACCAAAAAGTGAGACAGTTCTAAAATCACAAAGAAAAATGTCTGAATATTCTGAGAAATGATCTTGTTCTAAGTCATCCAGGAACTAGTAAACTTCAGGAAGTTTGAAACTACAAAAACAGAAGAAACAGCATGAGCACATCCATAACGGTGCACCTACAGTTAATGGAGACAGTTCTGGTTTGTACCCATTGTCCTGACATAATTACTAACACAGCTACTTTCACTCACAAAGTGCTGCACAGGGTCACTCTAACTGTAACCCTGTGACATTTACAAGGTAAAGCATGTTCTGTATATTCTGTCTAAACACAACAGCGCAGACAAGTACAACAAAATTTCACATTTCTATAAGCCACACCGTTTTCTTTAACATTAAATTTCTTGTAAGTAAAAGTACAAAAATTTTGGCTATTTTCCAGCCATAGTAAATGATTCCATTTCAGTTCCTCTAAATAATTTCATTCATGACACATATTTGTAAATTTGCAAGTAGAAAACTTTAAATTACCCTTAATTTTTGGAAAAACATATATTGAGAAAATACTCTCTTGTTTAATTATGAACCTCTCTATGTGCTTATTTTCACTATATTAAGTCCACTCACTTTCTAAATTAAATTATAATATTATCTTGGTGAAGCACATAAGTCAAAATTATTAGTCAATTTTATGTTTTTATTGCTACTAGAATAAAACTTCAACAGACAATGTGAGACAGGCAAACAAACATCTCCCTGGCCACCACCTCTCAGCCTACTTTAGTCCATTTAAGAGCAACCAGAAATTTAAGTAAAATCTTCAGCCCATGAATAAAAATGGTCCAACCATGACAACAGGAACACATCTGCTGTGAGCACATACATGTGGAAACAGCAACTAGAAGCCCACCAGTGGATTTTCAGGCTCTATTAACATGTCAGTGTTGCCAACCTGGATATGCCCAGAAGTGGTACGGCAGGTGGGGTTTGGCACACAGCTTAGTATCTATCGAACTTACAGGTACAGATGCAAATACATTTTATCTCTATAGTAAGCAACTTCAAGATGAATGAGTACATCCTACAAAGAATCAGCCAGGGAACTGATTGAAATAGCAAACTTTTAAGCAAAAATCAAAATTCTATCTAACTTGAAAATAATTTTCAATTAAGGAGTCATATGTTCAGTATGGCTAATGCAATATCTAATTATAATAAAAAAAATTTATATCAAAATAATTGCTATACTATTCATTAGCACTGTCTGACATTATAACAAAGTTCAAGTCTGGTAAAATTGGTTATAAACAAATTAACCTATGCTACCAGAATAACCAACATCTTCGAACACTACAACTGCTCAATTAAATCCTCAATGTCATAACCATAAACTTTTCCAAGTACAGTTAAATTGTATGATAAAGCATACAAACTAAATATCAGTCTGGAATACAGATTAAGCCATAATAAGTTATGCAACTATTATTACTTCACCTGAAGACTTCCTACTCCACCTCTGCCGACAAACTAGAAGTTATTTTTCACACACATCTTTGGGTAATATGAATCACCACATTACTTGTGAAGATTAATCAGAGTATTGAGATGTAACATATTCACATATAATAAAGCATGTGTAGGTGTCCACACAAATTCTGGGTTTTTTCCATTATGGCAAAGAAAAGGCAATGAACTCAATAAATAATACATGACTTTAAGAAACATTCTGTAAAGCTAAATGATCAATTATGTAGCATAGTTTCTGCATTTAAATAACCTTCATGCAAAACTGAGAGAAGAAATCTTTATTAGCCTACCAGATAATTTTCACCAAATTTTCAAGAAGCATGTATCTCCTGTTTTGTAAGAAGTAAAAATACACACAAAGGTCATATTTGATACTATTTCTACAAAACATTTATTAAACAGTTACTATGTGACACGATAATTTTTAACAGACAAAACTCAAAATCCCTGCCTTTATAATGAAGGAGGGAAACAGACAAACCAATGGCCATAAACAAGGGATTTCTCTGGATGGAATGGGAAGGGAAGATTAGCAGCAAGCACTTTACCATTATAAACAATTACAAAAAGAAACCAAAACTTAGCATTAAAAACAAGGCAAGAAAAAGCCTAAAAATCAAGTTTTTATGAGCCACAGCCTTCCATAGTATCAAGACAATCCAGATCAACATCAATTTCCTGATGATAAAATATCAACATAGGTTTAGCTCCTCAACTCTCATTTTACAAATTCCAAAAGAATGTAGAATCTAAGTGAAAAGGGGGCTGAAAAATACTCATTGATAACTTAATTTCTGGAAGCCATCCTCTTACACACAAATGTTAGTATGAAGGAAAACGCAAATTTAACCAGGTTAATTTTAAAACATACTCCAATTTTCTTAAAAGTGGATGTAATCCAAAGAACTAAATTTATCATCTTCCTAAAGACAGAAACAACAGAATTATCAGTGGTTATCAAAGCTGCCTGAAACCACCAATCACAGCCAATTAATGGAGTTGTAAAATCTGAAAACAGCTACTGGCTGTACAAAACAAAAAAGCAAATAAAAGAAAAAAACCCATGACTAAGCTCTCATACACATACTTACAATGGTCACCCAAATAAATAAGACTTTATTTCTACTTTATTTCTACAAATCAACTTCTGTAGTGAATCTGTTCAACATTTATTAAACATCTAATAAGAGTTAATATAACATATTCTTGCAGAAAACCAGAAATATGGATTGTGATAGCCAAACAGATTAAAAATAATCATTAGATGGTAAAAAATTTTCAGACAAAGCTTAAAGCAAATTGAAACTGTTGGCCTTGAAATATTGGTTTAGAAAATTATTTAGTATTAAGTAAATTTATCTATATCATAATGAAAGATGTAATATGTTAAATGTAAAGCTTAACTTCTAAGATCAGGATAAACTTAGTAGTATACAAAGCTTCTCTAGTAAATAAAATAGGAAGTAGGAGCTAGCCACTAGATAATGGCAAGGCTAAAGAAAACAAACATTTTAGAAAATGTTTCATTATTTCATTATAAAAGACTTTCTAATATAATTGTGACAAATCATTTTTAAAAGTGGAAATGTTCAGTCATAAGTGAGAGAAAAAACTGGTAAATGACATATATAATGATTTTTTTAAAGTGCTTCAATTCTTTCTTTGCATCAATATAGGTACACAGCAAATTTTCACCCCCAGGATAACTGAAAAAATAGTTTTCCAAATGATGGGTTAATTTTACTTTAGTAACTATTCATATAACTAACAAAATAGAGAAAAGGCTTCAATTGAGTGCTTAAGATAGAATTAAACGAACTATAATCTGCTTCTGATTTGAAATCTTTAAAAAATGCCATGTCAATTTAAAAGCCTAAAAAGTAAAATAAATTCTCTATTACTAAAATGAAGATTCTTTTCCTCAACCATACTTGAGAAATCTCTCAAAAAACAAAAATAAACCCATTCAAACAAAAATAAAATAACTACGTGTCAAAACATTTTACATCCAAATTTTATCTTGCGGTGAAAAGAAAAATGAGCTCATTCTGAAAAATAATATAATCCTCAAACTAACTTATTACATGTTACCTTTTAAAGATGTACTTAAAAACCTACAAATGAACACTTAACCACATTGTATTAATTTGCTTACTAAAACCTAACTACTAAAATCATTACAGAAGAGATGTGAATCATGAGTAACTTAACATACCGTCAGTTGCTCAGACTGGCAACCTGAACCAAATGATTTCTGTCAGCATTCAAAGAAAGATTAAGACCAAGGGTTCTACCCTGTCAAGTGTGGTCACAGGTCTAGATGGAGACAGAACAAATGGAATTCTTCCCACCAATGGCAAAATCGTTAAGTCTAAAAAGCGAAAATTTATTCAAAAATATAAATTGGGATTGAATGCTAAGAAAAGGGAGTCAATTTTCCTTAGAAATGTTCAAATTTGCCAAACATGTTTTGGTGCCTAAGAGCTCGTACTTAGCAAATGTTATTAACTTCGAATCGCCTATTACAAGAAACCAGAAATAGATGTCATTAAAATGATTTCCCAAACAGGCACAGATACTGTGTAAAACATATTTTGTTCTGTTTAAGTCTGTACGGCTACTAAGACTTATGAATGAATGAATGAAACACAGCTCTAAACATAGTGTTACAGAGCGATTTACAGAGTCTTTCCCTGGATTCACCCCTCACATCCATTCTCCCACAGAATCCCTCAAGTCCTGATGGGCTGCGACTCAAAACATTTTTTTAAAAAACTGTTGAGAACTCTCAGCAGCTTTGTTATCAACAGCCACCATTGTGGTAGGCCAAAAGCGAGCGTGATTTCCTCCTTTTCCCAGGCAGCTAGCACCGGCCCGCGCCGCGGTGACCTGCACACTTTGACCGGCCTCGGCTGGGGGTGGGGCGCCTCTCCTCCGACCCAAAGGCATTCCCCACAAGGTGGAGAACACACATTTTTCCCCCATCGGAGCTGAATTCCGGGCCTGTATTATCAGTAAATTCGCAACCAGAACAACTTTTCTGATATTGACTTTATACTCGAAGTTGGCAACCTCCAAGTTCCAGACCTACTGAAGCACAACACCAACAGTCACATGCTCCCAGGGAGTGACAAAGATCTATTTAACCAACAGTTAAAAGACACCATTAGAAAAACAAACAGACTGCAGCTACAACAGAAATTTCCAATCACGCCCGCCTTTCCACCGGGGAGACGGGCGGGAGCGGCGGGTCCGGCCGACCTGGCGTACCGGGTTCCAGCTCGGGGCTACCCGAGCTCCACGC
>NW_003852451.1:1821282-1835867 GCF_000181295.1 Otolemur garnettii
GGTGCTGCTGCCGGCGCCGGCCGGGAGGCGGGCCAGGCGGCGCCGCGTGGGGTCGGGCGGGCGGCGCCGGTTCCAGTCCCGACGGGCTGTACTGGGTCCGGACGGGCGGTGCTCAGTCCGGACGGGCGCTGCTGGCTTCCGACGGGCTGTGCTCGGACCGGCCTTGTCGGGCGGTAAAGGGGTCCGAACAGGTGGGCGTGGGCCGGCGGTGCAGAGGGAGGGACGCGCAGGCAGAACCCCATCTCGGCCCTGGACCGCCCGCCCGCCGGGTCGAAGGGAGCGAGGCGGGGCGTCTCACTCGAGGTCCACGCGCTGTCCATGGATTACGTGCTTGCTGGGTCCTGGGAGATTCTCTTTCTGATGGGGTCTAGCCTGCTTGTTTCGGAGGAGGATGAAGTATTGCGCTGCGTGCCCGCCTCCTGCTGCCCCGCGGCCCCCCGCGGCCCCCCGCGGCCCCCCGCCACCCTCGCGCGGTGAAGCCGCAGTGTCCAGCTCCCTCGGTGGGCACCTGCTCAGAGGACAGGTCTCTCAAACACAGTGTGTCCGCGTGCTCCGCAGACACGGATAGCGGACTGCAGGTGTAAAGTGATAGACAATGGAGGGGGGTGCTGTTTAATATTTGTTTATTGTCTATTATTTTAGCACCCGGAGATGCCACGTTAGCATACTTTTGAATTCTGTGTCTCAGGGGACGTAGAAACCTAACATTAATTTCAGTAGCAAGTTCTGTAAATGTTAAGGATGTTTGTTTCTCATTAATTGCCTTCTTTTTAACTGCCCCTCACCCCACCAAACAGGTTTTTTTGGCTGCAGCATTCATCCCAAAGGGCTGTTTCCTCAAACAGTGTTCATTCAAGTGAAGTTGGCTTCTCAGTTATCCGTGGAGGTGTTATAACAAAAGCGTTTGTCTGTGAAATACCAGAGCTAAGTCATGAGGATAGGGAGCTATATTTGACAAAGCCTCTCTATTTTTGTCGTTACGTTTTTGTTTTCCAGTGTGGAGATAATATTTCTCTCCACCAATTGGATTTCTTCTTTGGTGAGAAAGAAGAGAATTCTGTCATCCCTGCTGGGTTTTGTCTTCCGTTTTCTTTGCTGCTGCTGTGTTACAGAAGAGCTACATAGGGAAGCTTTTCAGCAGACAAGCCTGAGGTGTTGAACCAGTGCCACGGGGAATGAATTCTTCAATAGATCTCTGGTCTTTCTCAAAATTACAGCATGGGGACTTGCAGAAAAGCGTCTGTGTATGAATGGCACCTCCATGTTGCAGCTGTCTGTTCTCTGGTGGCTGCGAATTGCCCGGCTGCTCTACAGGCTCCACTTTGATTGTGCTGAGCCGCCTAGTCCAGTCAGCTGGACTGGACAACCACAGGGTTAACTGGATTCTCACCATAAGAGCTTTATTCCTGATGGTGCTGTTACCAAAAATGACTTGGCTCTTAAAGATGTAGCTTGCAAAGCTGGCAATTAGATTGCTCATGTCCAAAGTAAGTATGTGTAGTATCAGTAAAGAGAAAATTCAGTATTGCTAGAAATAAGTATGGTCTCTCTGTAGTGCTATTTTGTAATAAAAATACGTGTAGCATAGGAGAAATGCCTACTGTAGGATGCAGGACACATGGAAGACTCTAAATCAATGTTAATTGTTTTTGTTGTATTAGGCATGAGTGGTACGTCACTATCCAAAGTACAGTTCATAGTAGGTGCCAGCCAGCACTGGTTTATTGATAAAAGTTTAAGATGAACCAGAAATTCATAGAATACTTCTGACTCTTAAATCATGAAGACTCTCAGATTTGGTATATATTTATTTTAGGCCATGAAAATTTCCAGCTGACACATTCTTCCACTAATTATTGTTCAAGACCCCAGGGTAACCTTCTGAGTTATATATTAGTTTTGATACCACATATAACAATGAAAAGTGGGAATAATACCCATCTTCTCTTTTCAATGCAGTGCTGAGTTCCGATACATTTAAGGATTATAGTTCAATGACATTCAGTAAATGCTGTATAAAAGTGAAATCATGTGAGATATTTTTAATCCCATTCTGCAGATGGAGAAACTGAAATGTGTGATGAAATACGGAAGCTAATCAAAACTACACCGCATGAAGTTGAAAAAATATCTTTTTAATCTACAAGTCAGTTTTTTTGTTGTTGTTGTTTTTGTAGTTTTGGGTCAGAGCTGGGTTTGAACCCACCCCCTCCAGCACATGGGGCCAGTACCCCCCCAGTCCCCCCGCCCTTGAGCCACAGCACCACCCAAGTCAGTTATTTTAAAGATACTTTATACTTTTAGTTTTCTCTTCCAAAAGTTTTATATTATTTTTAGTTACATTACTCAGAAAGTAAAAGCTCCTGTTTAAATCAACAGTGATGTACACATGTTTCTAAAGTTTAAAACTTTAAAGTATCATGAAAGGGGATAAATATATAAAACAGATAAGTAATAATTTTTTTTTATTTTTGGTAAAACTTTGAGGGTATTTAAATTTGTTTTTAATATTATAAAAACCAGGTTCTGAGACCAACCAAATGTAATAAACCTTTTCCTGCCCCAGTTTTCACAAGCCCTAGAAAACAAGAAGTAAAAGGAACATTACATCTTAAAATATATATATATGAGAATAGCAACTATGTAAATTGGAAGTATTTATTACTATAAATGTATAGATCATATTACAAGTTCTTGTAGTAGATAATATCAATTTAGGGGCTGATCTGTAAACAAGAAGTGAACAAATCTAGCAAGGGTGCCAATAGCAGACCCTTGGGACAGATTTTCCCCCACGGTAGCCCCTGCACATGAGAGTTAATCTAGTTAATCTAGAAAGTTAAATAACCAGACTCTCCTTTGCCTAACCCATGGCTAGAAAGGTCAGGATTGTTAATTTAGTTTTTTAGACAAACTCCCCAAAACGAGAAATTCCAGAGGATTATTAAGTTTCCACAAGCACAGCGTGTGCTACTTTATGTGAAAATGGAGAAAAGGACATTCCAGCCCTGCTTGCTAACCTTCCCATGCTCCTGATATCTAGTCGAATCTTAGCTCACCTAACGTAATTTCCAGGAAATGAATTTTTACAGAGAGAATAGTGATATAAACATCCTTAAAACAGGAATTTAATCTTATTTATTTTAAAAAAACATGTACCAACCCAGAAAGACATCTGTGGTTAAATGGATTTTGTACCATTTAATAGCCTAAGATGGTGCTAAGGGAAATAAAATAGCTAAGTCCTAAGTATGTCAACAGCATGTTTACACTGAAGGCGGTAAAATGTACCTTTTTTTTTTCCTTGTGATCGATATTTGAAGGCGATTATAGCTTGTAAACATTGGCCAGTTACCTTTAGATGTGTTGGAGGATTGCTTCCGTGTCACCTTATTTTTGTTCAGCGTGTGTCAAGGCTAAGTGGAAAGGCAGATCTCGTATAGCCTGAAATCATAACAGACTGTGCTGACCTCCCAGTGAGTGAAACTGTGGCAGGTGCATCTCACCTGTCCTCTTCACCTCCCACCTCCTTTTCCTTCTTTCCAGGTACCATCTAGAAATGCTCTCACCTAACAAAGTGTCTCCTTCTTGGGCCCCATTTCCTCAGCTTCTATTTCCCACTTAAGAGTGCTGATCAACTGAACTGTGCTATTTTTTCTCTCGAAGTCATCTCACCAAATTTCCCTAATCCCTGGTAATTGGTACTTTGATTTTAGTTCCTATCTTGCATTGAGTTTTGACTCAGAATTCTCAAAGTGCCTTTTTTCCACTAGTTCTAGCCTACTTGATGTTCGAGACCCTTTTTTAATGGTTTTTTATTCTGTCTCCCACTTCTAGGCCAGTGTTTTGTACGTAACGGATACTTGAGAAACGCTCATTGACCAGACTGAGGGCGCCCAGCACATTCTCAGTCAGCTACCTGGGAAGGAGACTCTGTTCAAGGAGTGATTTTTACAAGGGTAGAGAGTCCACAGGTGGAGACCTTGGAAGTGTTATTGTCTGGCCTTTCACCTTTTCTCATGAAAATAAAAGGTACAGTCCCAAACAATGGGCTTAGAAGGAGGAAAAGCATGCTTGCCTTGTTCTCGAGTAGAGAGCTTGATCTACTAAGCAACTTCGATATGACCCTAACATCTAGCTGTCACTGACAGGACAAAGGCACAAGGAGCGTGAAAGGCATGAAAGCCAGGTGCAGAGGCAAAGCACACCTGTGCCCTCCCCTGCTGCCAGAGGCTCTGTAATATAGAAATTACTAGGGGGAAGAGTAGGGCCTTGAGACATCTCAGAAGAACAAGTGTTGTGGACATTGCATCAACTCTTCTTTTCTATGTCTCTGCCCTTTTTTTCTAGAGATACAGATGTTTCTCCCTTCAACCAAATTCCAGACAGGAGTCAGCATCTCAGTCAGTCTGTGCATTTTCATCTCCCTAAGTGATTCTGATATTCAGTGGGGTTTGAGAATCACTCACTCACTTGGATGACCTTTAGGTCCCTTTTGACCTTGACATCTTTCAAGTGTCACACACCTTCCTCCTGGGTGTGACTGTTTCCATTCTGTCACTAAGCGCAGAGATCAACTCCAGGCAGTTGGGAGTTGAATGGGAAAGCGGCATGAGTGAAGAGTCACAATTCCCCACTTTGAGATCAGACTCTTACACCAGTGGCAGAACAAAGGGGTCCCTATAGCCCTCTTAAGACTCAGTCTTCTAGCATGAAAAATGTAAGGATGGCAATAGACCTAAACTGCTAAACTGCTTACCCTATAGGGCTGTTCTAAAGATAAAATTGAATGTCCTCTCCAGGAGTTCATTGAGAAAGAAATGTTTTCATTCTGTATTTTAACATTGGCACAGCAAGAGTTAAAAATGTCCATGAGAAAAAGAGAAGCCCAGGGAAGTTTTTTAATAGACTTGTATGTGAGGGAAACAGTAAAGAGATATTCCAGCTTATGTTTGTTGGGGGGGGGGGGGAACTATTCGATTTTAAATTTGTATGCATATTTTTAATTAAAGGGCACTACATTACAACTTCCATTTGTTCAGAATATCGCCGTGAACCTCGAAAGCCTTTGGAGGGTTTTAGCCGAAGAATGTTGTAATAAATATCTTGCTGTAGCATTTGTTTGGTGTGCGGGTGTACGTAGTATAACTGTTTTCATTGAAATAAGGTTTCTACAATGAATATGGTGCGCTATTTGTAAATTGTAAAACTATATTCTCTATATCTAGGACACTCCCCTCCCAAGTGTCTTTCAGTTTCAGGGAGTCAGGAGCGGCTGCGGCCAGCCTCCTAGCCCCTCTCTCCATACACCTGCTGCTGGCCCAAGCTCATACCTGCTCTGAGTGCCTGGTTTGGGGGTTGCATCTTCCCTGGTATGCTTTTCCTAACAGGCTCTTCTTTTTTCCCCTCTCCTACTGTTTCCCCTGACCCTGGCATTTTTTTCTAATACAATTTCCTCATGGTGTCACTGCATTCTTCCCCCCAGAAACCATCCCAGTCTTCCCCAAGCACTGCTCTGAGGAAGTCCTCTCTGTGCTCACCCAGACAGAATCCCAGTATTCAAAGCCCAGGTAACTTTTTAGGTCACTTTCCTGTCATTCCACAAGTGAATCCCACAAATGCAGCTGCCCGGAGTGCCCTCCTCACGTCCACCTCTGTCAGACTGCAGTGCTGCTGGCTGTTAATTTCTCTGCATCTCATCTTCCACCCTGTGAAGTTAAGCAGAGCCACGGGACTTGTTTTGGCCCAGGAAACAGTGCAGAAGCCAAGTGTGTCCCTTCTGGATGGAAGTGTTTGGGACCAGGCAGTGACAGTCCTGCTTGCCCTGGCGACTGTGGAAAAGCAAGCACAGGTATGGGGGCACCGGAAGGCCCGAGGCTGGTCTCTGCCAGCGTCCAAGGGACAGCTGCTGCAGGATCTCTGGGTCCTGCAGGGAGATTGAGGTTTGTAGAAAGTAACTTCTGTTGTGTTGAGCCCCTTGAATATGGATATCACTTATTATAGCAAAATAACTTGGCCTATCTGGGCTCCAATTCCTCTGCCACTGTGGTGCTTCCCACCACCTACAGTTGGGAGGACCCCTCCTGCCAACACCACCCCCTGAGCATTTTTTGGGTTCCTCAATTTGGCAGCTGTATCTCAGCAGGATGGGACCAAGGTGGGTGTCTGGGGTGGCACTGGCCTGAGTCTGACTCAGTTTGAATGTCCAACTCCCACCAGCCATTTAACGGCCAGGGATCCTTCTGACACGATGCTTTTTAGAGACCATTCACGTGCAGTAGTGGGAAGGTGTAAGAGTGGGTTGAGGGGTCACTGACCAGAAGCAGCCAATAGTGAGAACTCAGTGCCTTCAGGCCAGCCTGGAACTCTATTTTTTTTTTTAACCTAAATAATTGATAAGGTGCCTCAGAATTGTGAAAGCAAAATGAACTATAATGCTGCAATAATTGTACGCAGCACTCACCAAATAATAAAACCTGCTATATTGATGTTTTTCTCTCTTCATTTAAAACACATGCAGCTTGGCTTGGAGCCTGTAGCTCAGCTGCTAGGTCGCCAGCCACATACACCAGAGCTGGCTGCAGGTTCGAACTCAGCCTGGGCCTGCCCAACAACAATGACAATTACAACAACAAAAAAAATAGCCAAATGTGTGGCGGGCGCCTGTAGTCCCAGTTACTTGGGAGGCTGAGGCAAGAGAATCATTTAAGTCCAAGAGTTTGAGGTTGCTGAGCTATGATGCCACAGCACTCTACCAAGGGCTATGTAAAGAGACTCTGTCTCAAAAAGAAAAAAGAAAAAAGAAAACTTAAAAAAAAGAATTCACGATTCACAAAACTTAATTTCAGAGAATTTGTTTTTATTTTTCTGTGATAACACACTGCACAAATTTTTCTGCCTAGTTTTTACTAAAATATAGTCTTACAGTAAGACACAGATACATAGCTATTTTTAAGATAATTAGTAGGAAAAAAACTGTTAATAGTTTGCTTAAATGATTACATAGTAACGTTCTTGACTTTTAATAATAAATTTTTAAATTGAGTATTCATAAGGAGAATCAATTTAAAAACAATCACAAGGGGTAGTGTCTATGGCTCAAAGGAGTAGGGCTCCGGCCCCATATGCTAGAGGTGGCAGGTTCAAACCCAGCCCCAGCCAAAAACTGCAAAAAAAAAAAAATCACAAGGAAAGTTGAAATTATAGAATGAAAAATGTAATAGTTATTCAAATATGTCTCTAATTATCTTTGACCCATGTATCTACTTTGAAATGTATGACAATTGAGTTCAAGGCTTTTGTTTGTATGTTTGACAGAGATTTACTTATGTGTTGGGAGGAAGTGAATAAATAAACATTTATTACAGATGAATGGACATTTTAGATGAGAAAAAACCAATTATTGTTTAGATGTCAAATTCTTGGAATAATGTATATATTATCCACACTGGAACCATGACCGTTATCCTAGAGCAGAGTAAGAGACAGTATGATCAGAAATGAATTATCAACAACTGCCTCATGGCACGCAGGGAGTTTCAATAATCTGTAGTTGAAATTCCCATGAGAAATTTAAGAAGTCGTATCTTTTAAAACATTCATCCCCACAGCTGGTTATGTGAGAATTTTGTATGATTCTAGACTTGTGTTTGAATTAAGACTCCAGGAATTAACCCTTTTGGCTAAATAATTTTTTTTCTGAGAGTTTTTTAACTTTTAATTTCTCATAGTTATTAAACAAAGAAGACAAGATATTACAGTTTGAATTTCAATGTCTAGCAATAGGGTAAAAAAATCTTATTTTAGGGCAGCACCTGTGGCTCAAAGAAGTAAGGCGCTGGCCCCATATGCCAGAGGTGGCAGGTTCAAACCCAACCCCAGACAAAAAAAAAAATCTTATTTTAGAAGGGGCTGTAGACAAGAGTACATATTTTATAAAATATTCAAACTTCCACGTACCAAATTATGAGGAAGAGAATTGTATTATCTAAAATCTGTTTAAATATAGTAAATTCAGGAAGAGATGTTTATTCAAAGACTACTACAAAAATATTAGGTTTTTAGCTAATTTGGCTTATTTATTATAAGATAGTTCAAGATTGAGTATCCCTTATCCGAAATGCTTGAGACCAGAACTGTTTCACACCTGGGGCTTTGGAACATTTGCATTATATACTGCCGGGTCAGCCCTGATCCCAACTCCGAGATCCGACGTGCTCCAAGGACATCTCCTTTGTGCATCATGTCAGCCTCCCCACATTTCAAATCTTGGAGCATTTTGGATTTTAGGTTAAGGCCACTCAACCTGCATAAGGGATAACAAGGCAGGGTGAATTCCAATTTTTTAAAGAATTTTAAATACTTTGGGTGACACCTGTGGCTCAAGGAGTAGGGTGCCAGCCCATATGCTGGAGATGGAGGGTTCCAACCCAGCCCCAGCCAAAAACTGCAAAAAAAAAAAAAAAAAAAGAGAGAGAATTTTAAATACTTTTAGTTTTGTAGAATTTTCAATATACCACAATCTGCATTCTCACAAGCAGCCCCAATCTCTGAGGTCACTTAAACTATGGATTAATATGTGAAAAAAAAGTTAATATTCTGAGCCAAGGGTCAGCAAACCACTCTCTGTGGGACAGATCCAGCCAGTCTCTGGTCTTTGTATGGCTATAAACTAACAGTGCTTTTTAGATTCTTAAATGGCTTGGGCAAAAAAGCAAAAAGATATGTGGCTCATGAAAAAATACTAATTTTGAAGCCTAGATACATTAGTTAATAAACAGGTGTTAAGTCACAGAAGTAAAAGTGAAGTGTCCATTTCTTACCAGTTAAGATTTGATTTAACTATATTTGCTTTGTTGAAACCAAAAAGGTCAGATTTCATAGCTTTTCTTGGAGGACAGTGATAATTCAGAAGAAAGTGTTTTAGTCCAAAATGATATTCTCAAGGCTTTCTCCTGGCAAATCAGTATTTGCAGATATGTATTTACCATTATACATTGTTTGGGATGGTCCAGCAGCTGCTAAATACAAGGACTTCCCTTGATGTCATTTGGACATTCATATACTGGGCATTGGGCTAGAAGGATCAATTTGGAAAACAGGCTAGGCAAGGTGGCTCATGCCTGTAATCCCAGCACTCTAGGATGCTGAGGCAGGTGGATTGCCTGAGCTCATGAGTTTGAGAACAGCCTGAGCAAGAATGAGACCCCTTCTGGGGTGGCACCTGTGGCTCAAAGGAGTAAGGTGCCAGCCCCATATGCTGGAGGTGGCAGGTTCAAACCCAGCCCCGGTTAAAAACTGCAAAAAAAAAAAAAAGAATGCTATGGCATCACAGCTCACAGCAGCCTCAAAAAAAGAATGAGACCCCTTCTCTAAAATAAAATAGCCAGATGCTATGGTGGGCCTATAGTCCCAGCAACTCCAGGGGCTGAGGAAAGAGAATCACTTGAGCCAAAGAGTATATGGTGGTTGTGAGCTATGATGCCACAGCACTCTACCCAGGCCAAGGGTAACAAAGTAAAACTCTGTCTCAAAAAAAAAAAAAAATTAGGAAAACAGCTCTAGGGAAAAAGCCAAATTATTATTTTTTAGTTTACAGTTGCATTTTCTCAGATGGAAATTAGTGCAATTTACTAAAAACCACTGAATTATATGTCTTTAAAGTAGAAATTTATAGTACATGAATTATATCTTAATACTCCTTATTTGTTTTTTTTATTGAATGGTAACTATGTACATTAATGCACTTCTGGGGTACAGTGTGGGGTTTTCACATGCAATCTGAAATACTTCCATCAAACTGGTCAACACAGCCTTCATGTCATTTTCTCAGTTATTGCTTTAAAACAATACTCCTTATTTTTAAAATGTCATTGAACTTCCTTAATATCAACAAAGCCTGTCTTTCACTCTAATAATTTAAGCCTGTTTGTATTCCCACTCCCATTATTTCATGGCCTCTTAGAAAACTGATTATAATGAATAAAACCAAGATTGGCTCTTTGAAAAGATTCATGAAATTAATAAATTCCTAGGCATGAATTACCAATATTGGGATTGAAAAGACACATTACTACAGATCCTATACACATTAGCATAATTTTAAGATAATTATAAATGGCTTCATGCCAAAAATTCAAAATTTTGCATGAGTTGAATATAATCTCAGAAAATGAAACTTACAACAACTGACACACAAAGAAATAGATGATTCGAATGGTTCTATAGCGATTCAAGAAATTATATCTATACTTAAAATTCTTCCACTTCAATCCCGCATACCCCGCTAAAACTCCCAAGTCCAAGTAAATTCTGTATAATGTTTAAAGGGCATGAGGACATGCCTGACCACAGTCGCAGGCGAGGGCTACTTGTGCATGGATCACTTTCCCCCTGAGTTTGGAGGTGAAAGAGGGTTGCAAGAGAATCTGGGGAAGAGAAGAAAGAGGGTGATGAAGAGCCACAAGAGATAAAGGAAGAAATCCAGGAAGGAGCATTTTCATGGAATGGACAAGAAAGAAATTCCAAGGTGGGAGTGGCTACCTGAGCCAGATGTGGAGCAAAGGCCAAGGGTGAGGTGGAAGGACTGTAGCCAGGGCGGTTTCTCCCCAGCTGGGCTTGGGAAATTGTATTGCTCTGCTGTTGGGGTGGGGGTTACATTTCAGCCTTTTAAAGTGTAGATGGACAGTAAGGAAGGGGAAAGGAGAGAGCATGAGTTACCTCCTGGGAAGTTTGGCAGTAACTCAAAGGGCAGGACAGAGAAGGGTTAAAGACTGGGCAGGTGACTGGAAAAGGCGGGGCAGAGACAGGACAGGAGAGGGCGGGGCTGGGGCCAGAGACAGCAGCAGGGCTCCTGCTCTGCCGCCCTGGCCTCCCAGGGTCTCTCCAAGTGCAACAAACTGTTTTCCTCCTTTGTTCTTTTCTCCAGTGTCTCCATGCTTATTCCTTTCTCCATCCTGAATTTGTTTTTCACTTTCTCTAATTACTTAGCCAATTCATTTCTCAACCCAAGAATTGATTTTTATTAAAGGAAAAAACAGCAAGAAGTGAGGAGGAATAAGAAAAAGAACAATAATAACTATAAAAAGCAAATGTGAAAGTTGAAGTAACTAAACCCAGGGACATTTAATGTAGGCTCAAAAACCTTTCTGTAACTCCGTTGCTCCAAATTGTCCCCAAATTTATTTTCTTAACTCTGGCACTGAATTTCTCTCTCACACATACTCAACTCACTAATTTGTCTGTTGAAGAATGCAAAAAAAAAAAAAAAAAAGGTTCATATATTACAAATCATCTAAAGTGCTTTATAAAAGTTTCAATCCTTAAGGAAATAAATTTCCATTATTTAACTTACTATTTGGGGGGCCCCAGTATTTGGCACTTAGCATTTTCTAAACTGTGTTTATTTCTCTTGTCCCACATCATGGCAGTTGATGGAGACTTTTGGTATTTCCATTATATAAACAAAGAACTCAGGTACAGAGAACTTGGCTAACTGGCCCAAGCCTGCGGAGCTCTCACCTGGTGCAGGGGGAGCTGGACCTGTATCAGAGACCAAGGCTCTAGGAGCCAATAAGTGGGCCCATGGCAGTGTGGGACCTTACTTGCAGTAGCTGGACTGTTTCTGCTTTACAAGACACAAGTTCTGTTTGCTTTGTCAACAAGGAATGCATGAGAGTCCTTTCATCAGGTTCAGTGTCACGGAAGCCATATGGTTTAGAGGGCAGTCAACCTCTGTGGCCATGTAACAACAATTAGTACAGTTCTATTTAAAAGAAAAACAACCAACCAACTGCTTACTACCTTCATGAAACAAGGATTTTTTTGAACGTGGCACTAAAATGACAATTTGACCAGACGACCAGAAGTTTTGACATGTTAAAAACCAGCTTTGTTCAATAGAAGTATAATGGGCTATATATGTGATTGAAATTTTTCTTTAACCACATTAAAAAATAAAAAGAAACAGGTGAAAATAATTTTAATAATATATCATATTTAACCCCCATCTCCAAACTACTACAGTTTCAACGTGTGTGTAGTATAGAAGCAGTGGTGAGCTGCTCTACACACCTCTCTGCCAGCTAAGCCTTCTAAGCCGAGTGTGTTCTCCTCTCTGTGCCCGTCTCCGCTCGGACTTACCGTCTTGGCTTCCTCTCTGACCCCCTCCCATCATCGGCAGGAACCTTTTCCTCCACTGTAACTTTCCCAGAGGTTCAAAATATCCCAAGTCATTTTTCACGGTGATCCAAATCGTGTGCTTTAAAACTGTTCTATGGAATCGTGTCACCACTGTGTTGCAGTCACTTGAGAAATGAACATCTGCCTAGAATTTGGGTGTGGCTGACGCTCTCCAGGAACTTCTGGACCTGTCCAGCATCACTTAATTCAAGCCTCCACTTTTGTTGTTGCTGTCCGGTAGCCCAGCACAGGGACAACACTTCCAGAACACGGAGACGTGCTTTAACCTGATGTGTGTATATGCCCCTGTGTCTCCACATAGATATGCTGAGTGCAGAATTGTCTCTTTCTGGATTCAAAACCTCCGCACACCCCATCCCAAACGTGTGCCCACATCTCCTGACTTGCACTGTAACTTGTCTAGACTCTCCAAGGATCTTTGCACCAGAAGCCTATGAAGCCTCTCACCTTACCAGGAACAGCTCCTTAGCTCACAAGCACCTGTGGTGAGCTGGTTTCCTTGGTAGCAGGATCCCTGGCCTTGGGCTGGCAGTGGGAAAAAAATTAAGGAATTATCCATCAGAAGTGCTACCCCATTCCAAGGACTATCACTGGGAAGCGGGCCTTTAACAAGCTGCGGGAGCGACGGCCACATGTAAGCAAGGGGTGTCCAGAGCAGGAGGCACCCACGCAGACCCACAATTTGGACCCGGAGCCCACCTGGCACATCAGAGCTTCTCACCTCGGACAACCTCTGTGACCTTGCCGGTGCCCTATATGTGATGTGAGGGGAATGGCAGGCGTAGGCGCTCAGTAAGCGTTTACCTTCCTTGTGCCCCTCCTCCTCTCTTACCTGGGTGGTGACAACTAGTGACATGTGGTTTTCCAAACTAAAGAGGCACACACAGGTGATTTATTTTTAAAAGTCTCCCAGAAGCACAATTTCTTGAATTGCAGCTAAGGATAAGGTGGCAGCTGGGGCAGAGGGGAGATGCAGGTGTGCTTCCTGCTCCAGGGCTCAGCCGCTTGGCCTCCACACCCACTGCCCGACCTTCCACTCAGTGCCGGGGACCCTGCAGGGAGGTCACAGCTTCCTTCATCCTGTCTATGAGACCTCTCATCTCACTTACAGAAGCCACCACTGAAGTTTGAGAACCAACTATGCATGCTGATTAAAATATCCTCACGTGACCTAAAAGGCGTCTCCTAGGAGCCCCTGCCCATCACCACCTGGCATTCACCTGTAAAGCTGGCCCTTGGCAGCTCGACCTCAGCATGTGCTGGCAGGACTCAGTGGAGTCCAAGTGGTGATGGAGCAGGTGTTCCCAGCACTCCCTGCTGCTGTCTGGCGATCCCTGCCCAGTTTGGAATTCTCCATGATTGCAAGAAGAAAGGGCCTGGGACTCCCACAATGCCTGTCAACGCCTGGAAGTGCCGTGTTTTCCCGTTGTGCTGCTGGGAAGCCAGAACCTGCAACGGGAGCTGGCAGATGGCTCTGCCTGACAGCATCCAGGTGGGAGGCTGAGTTCTGAGAGAAGGCATCAGCTCAAACCTACAGCGGTCCAGTCTTGCCAGGCAGAAGCACATCCACGGACCAGCTGGCCAGGAGTGCTAGACTGCTCCTTGTGCCCTGCCACATAAGGGCCATCAGCAGGGAACCATGGGACATGGCCAGGCCAGCACGTGTAGTGGCATCAGGCAGCTTCCAGTAACTGCTGGGCTCCCTTAGCTGACAGCTTTGCTAGAAGAACACAGACCTGCCCTCCTCTCCCATCAGGGCGGAGCCTTCCTTGGGGACCTGCTGAGAGAGTCCTCACCTGCTTCCAGGCTCAGCTCCTACTGGACCATCCAGTGCCACTTGCCCAAAACCTTGGCTTGTCTTAGTTCTGCTTTCTTCTTTTGACCTCAAACAGGCCCCAGTTGGTGACACTCTCGGGATAGGATTTGATATCAATCATTTTCAAATTATTGAGAGCTGAAGTCTGCCCAGCAGCACTGAGATTATCTGACCAGGGTGGGCAAGGAAGTAGGTGGCTTAGAGGACCAGGGCTAAGCAGGAGGGAGACAGCTTGGGACATGGGTGATGTATTTGAGAGGTGACCTGGAGAAGCACAGACAGAAAAAGTTATGATTGAAGTCTCCACAGAAGGTCACAGGGCCCCCACAGGTCCTCCAGAATCCACTACTGGCCCAAAGATGGGGATGCAGATGGGGCCAAGACTCACTGCCCCGTCCACAGGCTGAGGACTGTGGGAGCTGATCCCCGGCTCCAGGCTGCATGTGAGCCTGAGCTGTGGGCCTGTGAGGAGTCGTGAAGGGACACCCAAGGAGGGCCTGTGGGGAGCCGTGAAGGGACACCCAAGGAGGGCCTGTGGGGAGCCGTGAAGGGACACCCAAGGAGGGCC
>NW_003852451.1:1836112-1848483 GCF_000181295.1 Otolemur garnettii
AGGGACACCCAAGGAGGGCCTGTGGGGAGCCGTGAAGGGACACCCAAGGAGGGCCTGTGGGGAGCCGTGAAGGGACACCCAAGGAGGGCCTGTGGTCTGCTCCACATGTGCTTCATTAACTAACTGTTCAGAGAAAACATTCTGATCTAACAGTTCCAGAAGGAAGCCCTGCCTGCCGCTTCTCAGATAACTTTGCATCTGAGAAACGGTCACGGGGTCTGTCCTGGGTTCTTTGTCCCACTGTTTCTCTTCTTTCCTCCTTCCCACTTCCTTCTTCCTGTTTCCCTCTCAAACACACGTGGGTGAGCAAACATTTGCATGCCCCAACACCAGCACCAAAGCTTCCCCACGGGTGGAGGCTCTGCCTTGATTGAATGGTAATGGAAGTTTTGAAAGACAGTCATCCATCCATTCCTCCCTCTGTGTATGCCACCTGTCCTGTCTCACATCATCAGTGTCATTATCTGTCTATGAGCTCCCTAACCTCTCTGTATCTATCTATCCATCATCGTTATGACGTTAATTCTGGGAATCCCTATACTTGTGTCTGAGCACGACCACTTGTCTAGACGTTGGGCTCCATGATTCAAGTGAGTCTGCATAGTGATCCACATTTAGGGACGTGTAAATAAACACAACTTGCCCAATGTTGTAGGAAATATGACCTGTGCTAAGGGACCTGGTCCACATGACATTGGGGCGTTCCCACTCTCCCTGGCAAGCCGGCTAACTCTCCCCGTCAGCCCCCACCCTGAGTGGCAGGATCAGGGCTGGTCCACTGTGCACACACTGTCCAGGCTGCATGCGGAGCTGCTGCACCCGAAAGGCAGGTTTCTGAGGAAGCTACAGTGACAGACGGCTCAGCAGAGTCGTTCCGCTGTGCTGCAGGGCTGCACTGAGGGGGCTGTAGAGGGTTCACATTCATGGGGCACCCCTGTTCATTAACAGATGTTTGCAGCAACAGTAAGTTGAATGTTGGGTATAGGATGGTTGAGAAATGGGAAGAAAGTCCTAATTCCTGCCTTCCTGGAACTTCCTTATTGGTGAGGAAGACGGAAATTAGAATAAAAATAAATGTAAAATTACATACAGAAAAAATAAAAAGAATATGTTGTCACAGATAATGACAAAGACTGTCCACTTAGCATAATGAAGCAAAGATTTCAGAAGAATTCATAGATTTGGGAGTTGTCAGACAGTAGAGAGTTTTAAATCACGGGAGTGAGTTGACTCAGGCCCAAGGGCCAAGACAGTTATGGGGTGTCAGAATCAGGATCTTCCACTCAGCGGGACAAAGCCTGCTAGTGTCTGAGAAGGACATCCAACTTGGGGCATTTGAATCAAACATCCGAAATTCTAAGACACTGAATGTAAGGAGAACTTTGTGTATGTTTTTATCAAATGGTGCTTCAGGTCTCATCATGCAAGAAGAAGGCGGCCACAAAGCGTGGCTGTTGCGGCAAATGTTTGCTCTGAGGCCTGCTTCGCCAGCGCGTGGCTGTCGCAGGCCCTGGCCCATTTGTCTTGCTGGATGTAGATTGTGAACAGCCCAGGATCCCTGAACACCTAGACTGAGGATGACTTAAAGGAAATTACACAAACAGGGCCACATGCCTGACATATTTCCAGAAAGAGAAATAAAGGGAGTGTACAACCGGGCTGGACCACAGAGCCATGCCTCAGACCACTGCAGAAATATGATTTGTGCCCTGCACTTAAAATCAGATACTCTTAGAGACTATATTTAATTTTTAAAGTTTCTAGCACTCTGGTAGGCTGAGGCAGGCGGATCCCCTGAGCTCAGGAGTTGGAGACCTGCTTGAGCAAGAGCAAGACCCTGTCTCTAAAAATAGCCAGGCATTGTGGCAGGTGCCTGTAGTCTCAGCTACTCCAGAGACTGAGGCAGTTGGATCACTTGAGCCCAGGAGTTTGAGGTTGTTGTGAGCTACAATGTCATGGCACTCTACCTAGGGTGGCAAAGTGAGACTCTGTCTCAAAAAAAATTTTTTTTAAGTTTCTATACCGGGGAGATTTAAAAAAATACATTGACTATCTTCGAGCAGTAAGATGATATTTCAGCTGGTCAGAAAATGCCAGCATTATCCTCAGATGAAGCAGGATCCACACAGACACTGACAAATTCCAGCTTCATATATATATATATTTACATATTGTCAGGCATGTCACGTTATTACTGGAAATACTGGCATGCAGTGACCCAATCCTGAAACGTGACCCCAAGCTGGAGGGGAAGGACTATGTTAAGGTGGTCAGTGTAGTAGTTAAGGCCTTAACCAAGAAACAAGCTGACGGGAGAGACAGTGGCCCAATGTCAGTTTCATGTGTGCAGAACAGCCAGCATTTATCAGACTAGTTCCCAGCACTGGTTACAATTGAAGCAGCCCCTACCCTCGACACGTTGCACTGTGCTGGGTTGTACAGGGGAAGCTGCCTTCCACACGCCCTGAGGACAGAGCCAAGTCCCCCATTCCTGGTGCAGCTCCTGAGACTGGACACATTTGGTGATGGAGGGACCTTCCTCCTCTTTCTCTTCAGGCCTGCAAGGGGGAGGAGACCGGAACGAGGGTGGTGGTGGCTGGTAGGTGTGGCCATGGCACACCTCCTTCCCTGCAGGACATGACTCTCCCAGCTTGATGGCCACTTTACACTCCCCACAGGGAAAGAGTTGCCAGATACAGCAAATAAAATATATTGCATCAGGTAAATCTGAATTTCCAATAAGTCACAAATCATTTTTTAGCATGATCCAGAGTCTGGAGGAGATTAAAAAGAGGAGGTTAAAAATCCCCTTGATTCCCTCGAGTAATGTCTCAATCACTGCAGAGGTGAACTCGGGTAGGGGAGATGGAAAAGTGCTGAGAACTTAGGTGGGGAGATTGCCCCTCAGTGACTCTGCCCTCTCAGGAAGGTTGGTGGCTGCACTGCAGGGCACATGTGCTGACTCTCCGAGTGAGAGCCAGGGGCGGGGAGGATACAAGGGGATGGGGCAGATATCGGGGAGCAGGGGCAGGTGGTGGAGAGTAGGGGAGATGGCAGGGTGTAGGGGTAAGTAGTGAGGAGAGTAAACCTGGCCACTCTGGGGACCCGTGAGTGAGACAGGAGCCCGTGGCTTCCTGGACTGCGTCACCAGCGAGGAGTTCACAGGTGTCAACTCTGCAGTGTTGGAAGCTGCTCTCGTGTCTGCTGGGACTGTTGTAATGAAGCACCACACACTGGCAGCTTGAACAACGCACACTGATTTCTCTGTTCTGGAGGCTTGAAGTCTAAGGTCAAGATAGCAGCAGGGTAGGTTCCTGAGGCTGTTCCCTGGACTTGCAGGTGGCCACCACCTTGCTGTTGGTGGCACCGCCCCTCCCCTGCACATCTGGGAGGACAGAGCTCTCTGTATATCTTCCCATACTCACTCGCTCAGGGCCACCTGTGACCTCATGTAACCTTAACTACATCTCCACAGGCTCTAGCTCCCAGTCAGTTGGGGTCAGGACTTTAACATATGAATTGGACGAGGTAGGGAGGGACACAATTTATTCTACAACAACCATTGAGCAGAAACTTCTGAAATACTTAGGGAAATTTTCAAGGTTTCTCATAAGCCCTATCCTAAGCATTTAGTAACTTTATGGACAACATCCAGTTGGAGAAGCAGGACTAAACATCAAACCAAATAGCAAAACAAGCAGCAGAAAGGCTCAGAAATCTCTCTCATTGTTAGGACATCTTAAAGTTTGGATTAACCAGTCTGGAACATAAGCATACAAATCATTTTATGGAATCCATTTTACTTTTATATACTTACATCTTCATACTTTTTATTATATTTAAAAAATAAAATAGCATTTCTCTTTATATATTTTATAATTCAGATTTTTAATGAATTAGATGAGCCTTACTCCTATCACTCTAAATCAATAAGATTTGATGATAATTTGCTTCAATCGTGTATGAGTAGATAATTGGGAAAAACAGATATCTGTAAATGAAGAGATTTTTACAGTCATGACAATTGTGGGTTTTGTTTGTTTGTGGTAGTCTCATTCTGTCCCCCTGGCAAGAATGCTATGGCATCGTCATAGCTCATAGCTCAAACTCTTATGCTCAAGCAATCCTCTTGCCTCAGTTTCTCTATTTTTAGTAGAGATCAGGTCTCACTCTTGCTCAGGCCAGTCTTGCACTCCTGAGCTCAAGCAATCTGCCCACCTCAGCCTGCTGGAGTACCAATCATGACAATTGTTTAGTCGAAACTTCTTATTTTGCAGATGTAGGATCTGAGTGTAAAAGGGTTAAGTGACACACTCAGAATTCATTCATCTTGGGTAAATATTTGTCAAGGGCCTCTGTGCCAGCATTCTGCTGTGTGCTAATAAAAACAGACCCCAAAAGCAGCCAGGCCCCAGGTCCTAGAGCCAAGCTTCTTTCTCTTGTTTGTTTTCCTAGGGCTTTTCTTTTTTTTTTTTAAACTTCTTACAGATTAGTCCAGCCTCACTGACAGTCGCCAACAAACTCTAAAAGAGAAGCAGAGTTGCCTGTGTCCGTCCTGACCTAGGCTGCTCCTTGAAATGACCCGTCTTTGTCCTTGGCCGGCAGAAGGATCTCTGGACAACGCCCCGCACAGTTAGCTTTGTCCTGTGATAGTGGCTCACCACACTGGGTCTCCAAATGGCCAGGCCTGAGCACGTGCATCTCCTCTGCTCGGGCCTTCCTGAGTGGTGGAGGAAGGCTCCATAGCCCAGTGCTGGGGGTTTCTTGCAAAAGAGCAGAACTAGCTCTGTCCACAGAAGCGTCGGCCCTGGCCTCCACGCTTGGACGCACACCCTAGTAACAGACATGGGCATTCTTCAGATTTACAAATTATGAGGGATCAGCACGGAAGAAAAGAAGTGCTAGTTAGGGACTGGATCTCTGATGTTGCTCATGGCAGCAGCAAGAGCCTCAGACTTGGCCCTGTGTGCTGGCAGCCGGCCGTGGCCCTGGACGTGCCCGTGAGCGCGTTTCCTCGTGGGGGCTGGGAGGTTGATTGACGGAGAGTGTCACAAAGGTCCTCGCAGGTGTCCCCTCAGTTTGCATCGGTTTCCTCATTCCAAACATGTTATTTTAGGTTGTTTAAAAGCAAAAGTGCTCTAATAAGAGAAAATTAATTTTCCAGGTAAAGATAAAATAATGTAAAAGAAGTTTGTTAAGTTGCACCTGAGTGAATCCTTCACTAGATGTTGAACAAACACCAGCTGAGGGCTACAGTGTGGCAACTGCCCTGGTGGAGAGTCCCTGATACTTGGAGACAGGTTCTCCCTTCAAAGATGTCACAGTCTAGAAGAACTAGGTTGCAATAATGGATGGAAAAGTGTGTGGTTTGCAGAGAAACACAGCCATCCCAACAGTTCATAGGAAAGTCAGATAAGTTCCAAATTACAAATTCTGTGCCATTTTTGTTTTGAAGACATGAGTTTATTTAACCTCTGGAAGACTATCGGTGGTATTATTACAAAAGACCCAACAGAAAACAGGGCAAGAACATGGCTCGAGGTCCCCTGACCCCTCATGATGCTCCAGCTGCAGTGAGGGACTGAGAGGAAGAGTGTGTCACAGAGGAGCAAACCCACGGGCACGGCAGTGGCTGGTCAGCAGTGTCACTGAGGAGCAAACCCACCGGCACGGCAGTGGCTGGTCAGCAGCGTGAGAATGACCGCAATGGCAACATGTGTTTGTATCCTGGTGCAACTCCTGCTCCAGGCCCCTAGCACCCCGTTGAGGAAGCACAGGTGAGTACCTGGCGTGCTTTGGGGCTGATTTGTAAGGACGGTCGGGTGTGCGCTTCTGTGCTCTAGACAGGCGCTGTGAGAGGGGAGTACCTTCACAAGATCAGTCACTTCAGGGTTTATGAGTTTCCTAGTTGCCAGTGAGAGTTAACACTGGGAATTTGAATCTCAATTTTCTGAGCACCAATTATATACTGTGCTTTGAAACAGATGGAGACCTTGCACCCTGGGATCCCGTGATCAGTTAAGAGGCAATGCAGGTATCGAGAAGAGGCAGAAATCAGAGAGAACAAGAGAAGAAGGCATATACAGTCATTAGGACAGGCTGGACTAGGGCCGTTCAGAGGAGCGGGCGGCATTCCACCCACATCCTAAGTGATGAGCGCGATTCTAGTATCTAGACAGATTATAAGTTAGTAAGAACTCTTTCTTTTTTCCTTTTAGGGAGGAGTTTCCCTCTGTCACCCAGGCTGGAGGGCAGTGGCATCATAACTCACCGCAGCCTCAAACTTCTGAGCTCAAGCGATCCTCCTGCCTCAGCCTCCTGAATAGTGGGGACTGACAAATATTGCAATGCCCAGCTGATTTTTGCTATTTTTGTAACCACTGTGTTCTGGGGTAATCTGTTATTAGATAACTAATACAGAAAAGTTATGAAATTTTTGAGATGGTTTGACTTCTTGAAGCTTAGATTTTAGTGGTAGATAGAAGATATAGCTGTGGAATAAAGAACAAACGTGATTGATTTATAAAAATAAATATTCAGAAAATACTTGCCTTGAGAGTTCAAAGAAGAGAGAGATCAAAGTCAGCTGACCTTTGGAGAAGAGGTAGTTTTAAGTGTAATTGTAGAGCACTAGGAATTTGCTCCAAGGGTGAATGAGCTTGATTAAAGCTTGACTTATGGCGTGACAGAGCTTTTAGGAAATGAGACCCTTTTTTGTTTTTTTGGGTTTTTTTTGGTTAGGGCTGGGTTTGAACCTGCCACCTCCGGCATATGGAGCCAGCACCCTACGCCTTTGAGCCACAGGCACTTATGGCATGACAGAGCTTTTAGGAAATTAGAGCCCTTTTTACCCAGAGTAGAGGACAAAAGAAGGGAATTTCTATTTATTAATGATAGATACATTTTATACATCAACTCACTTAATTTTCATAACTATCTAATAAGTATGTTTACCCCTATTTTACTGTTGGGAAAAACTAAAGTTGGTAAATTTTGCTAATTTTCACCAGGTTCCTCTGGCTGACATCAAGCTAAGGTTTGCTTTCTGCTTTTTTAATGCAAGGTGGTAAAGAGAAATCTCAGGTTGTAGCGAGAGTTCAGGCAGAAACAGAGGTCAGGTTGTGCAGGACACAGAAAGCCCTGCTGAGGAGAAGGACGCGATGCTCCAGGCTGCAGGTGCTTGAAGCATTGTCCAGGCTCCTCTGGGGTCCCTAATGCCCTTCCGAGGTCTCCAAGGTCAAAAGGACTCAAAGCAGGACCACATGTGAACATGAAGCTGAATATAAAACGTGTTCCTAATGACACTAAAAGTGTCAGTGGCCTTTTCACTGCGATGATGTCTGCACTGATGGTGCAGGGCTGTGGTGGGTACAACTGCTGGGCCTCAGCTGAGTCCAGGTGGTGGTCCACGTTGGTCACTGGCTTCTTCACCACTAAGCAACTGCAGTGAAAAAAGTGCCAGTGTCATCTAAGAGTGTGAGGCAGTAAAAAACACTGGCTTCGCTGCATTTCATCTACTGAGCACACGGCTTTGTGATTTCCCAGGTGATGAGTGGGAAGCATGTGTGAGGCCCTGGGACTGAGTCTGAGCAGGAGGGCAGGCTGCCCAGGCCAGTCCTGCTGCAGGATGACCTGGCCACACTTTCCACGGACCCGTTTCACCTGAGAGAACAGGTGATAGGTAAACTACGGTATCCAGATGTGGATCCTCGACAGATGGTTGCCAGAGAATGAAAGAACGGAGCCTGTGTCTTTGAGGAAAATAACTGATAACATTTCTCGGCAAGGGAAATTTGAGTTTTTTGGTGAAAATTAAATTCTAGAAAGCTTGCGTTCACCACCATAATCTTGACGGTTTCCCAATCCTTAAAGAAGTTCATTAAAAAATGAAATCAGTGATGATGTTAACAAACATAATTTTTAAAAATTGCATAAGATGTATCAACTTTTGTAAGATGATCTGCAAAACACAGTGAGTCCAGACTTAGAAGTGACCCCTGCATGATATCACAAAGTCAGGCATGAGGACAGGGGCCTTTCATAAAGCAGGAGAGGCCGATAAATTTTAACAGAAGACAGTTAAAACTCACTGGTATGATTTCAGACTCCGAACTGCAGTCAGCCTTTTGAAATGCTTACTCTTCTAGTTTTGAAGTGTTATCAAAGATGAAAGCCTATCATTATCTGAAAAGACTGTTAAAATATTTTCTTCTTCTGGAATCGACCGAAGCAACATGTTGCAATAGGCTGAATGCAGAAGTGGGTGTCAGTGGGACTTGCTTTGGTTCAGCCAGATATTAAAGATACTGCCGTGTGTGTTTCTCATCAAGTTTCTTTTTTTTGTTTTGGAAAATATGTTTTTTTAATAAAAGGTGTTATTAATGTTAATATATAATGAGTTGGTTATTGTTACATTTGAATAGATCAGTAACTATTTTAGAAAATTCTCAGTTTTAGTTTCAAAATACTGTAAATATTGAAGGAAGTGTCTCACATAAGCAAAATCTCTCTGGGGGTTTGATAGTTTTTAAGAGTGCTAGTGTTCCTGAGACGAGAATGTTTCAGAACGCTGCTCTAGGTTAGAGGAGGGCTTTGTGCAATTTGAGGGATGTTTTTGGAGCGTTGATGTGGTGGGAGATTGACTCTGCAAGGCAGAGTGAACAAAGAGGAGCTTGTGGTGGTGAAGACTGAGCACAGAGTGGACAGTGGGAGGAAGTGCATGGGGCTGGCTTCAAAGGCGGAGCTGTGAAGCTGGAGTAGGAGAGACAACCAGGGCAGGAAGATCACAGGACCTGTCTGCAAGTCGAAGCTTGTGAGGCCTGAGTGTGCAGGGCCGTGTGGCTGGGCAGTGGTGGCCAGTTGTTTGGTCAAGCATCAGGCCGGACATTGCTGGCAAGTATTTCAGAGGTGATTGGCACTTTGATCTGTCTGCCGCGAGTAAAGCAAACAACTGTCCATGGTGTGGTGGCCTCAGCATTGGAGGCCTCAGGAGGCTTCCCTGGGGCTGAGGTTTTCTGAAGAAGAAGGAATTCTGTCTCCAGATGGCCTTGGACCCCCAGGCTAAAATCCCAACTATTACCCCAATCTCCAGGCTGCTGACAGCATGTCTTCCTCACATCACGTGAACTAATTCCTTAAAATCTCTCTCTATATATACATATACATACACAGGCACACACAGAGATTGCCAAAAAATGTATACACATTTTAAGAAAGGAAAAAACTGCATTAGAATTAAAATTATAATACTAAAGTCACATTTGACTTCTGCAATTACAGGAGGTTCTCAACGTGACCTGTGTTCACCTTTTGTTATCAGCATAGATTGAGTATTACAATTTTAATACATTTTTATCCTGTCTCAAAATATGTGCACTTTTTTGGCACCCTCTGCGAGTGTGTATGTGTGCATATGTGGGTGTGGGGTTTGTGTGTGGAGAGAGCACAATCTCCTGGTTCTGTTTCCCCAGCCATCCTGATTAATACAAAACTGAATTGCAAAAATAAAAAAGTGAATTTATACAGTCAGGGAAGCTGTGATGATGCCTCAGAGGGGAGGTGGGGTCGTGAAGTCACCTGAAGTGAGGCGTGTGGACGGTCAGCCTGGGTGTTGCCTGGGAGGTTGTTCCCAGCCCAGAGCATCAGGCCCCGCCCAGCCCCTGCCACCTGTGTCCATATTAAGCTTTGAGACACACCTGCAACAGTGTCATCACTAGAAGTGCAGAAGTTGGAGTCCGACTCTGAAATCTTGGCCCTTCACCTCAGCAGCTGCTCAGCCGTCAGCAGCCTCTGAGGCTCAGTTTTCTTACCTGAGGAATGGAGAAAGGCTGCATGCTACTGACAGAATGAGATTACACCTGATAATTTATGGACCTAGCACTGCTTCAGAGACCTGTGATGGAGATTTGCCACCTGCTCACCGCAGTTGAGGCTCCGTGGCCCCATGGTTTAGTTATCCAGCCACTTACTCTCATACCAAGCACCAAGGAGCTCCCACCCTGTGAGGTGCTGAGTGACCAGCTGTAACGATTTACAGATCTTTTACAGACTTTAGCCACATAGCTTCCAGCAAAGATGTTTTTGTGGCCAATTAGTGTGTTGGAGGGAAGAGAGATCCCCAGAAGAAACAAATCTGGTGGGGTTTGTTTCCTCTCATTCTGTTCAAATAGTGCTGACCACAACCCCGATCTTGAAACTGGAGTGGAGTGTAGACACCGAATCAATGCAGGGATCCTCCACTTGAGGCTCAGGGCTTGTGGTCACCCATGTTTGTCAGTGAGTGTAAAAGAAAAGGAGACTTTAAACCAGCATGATGCACCCAGCATGGCTGTGCAGACGAGAATGTGGGCCATTCTCTTTATGTCTAAGGACACCTAGAAGGGCCGGTTGAGGTGGGAGTGAGCCTAGGAGTGGGAAGACAGGCGACTCATAAGCTCACGGGGAAAATGTGGCATACACAAGCCATTGAGGTGTGTCTGAAGCAGGTGGAGAGGGCACATCAAATCTTCAACCCCTTGTTTGGTCCCAAACACAAGATGGCTCTTATGTGACCTTCTAAACACTTTGGAGATGCTCATTTTTATTGTAGAAAACAAATAGGAACGCATATTTTCCTGAAAAGACAACTGCCAGGCTGTAATTCCCAATTCTTCCTTTGCCCACGTGTGATGTAGGGACAGACTCGGCAGCCAGGCCTCAAGGCCTCAGGCAGAGGTGGCAGAGTATCCCCGCCCCCTAAGTGCGTCAGGAAGGTTGAGTGGTTCTGAGGGGAGACAGGGGCTGGTGGACTTCCTCCGTGTTGTGACCTCTCAACTAGTTCTTTTTATGAGAGTAGCTCAGTGTGTTGTGACCTTTCAACTAGTTCTGTTATGTTTCGTAGTTAAAGGACTAATCTGGTCCAGTCTACTGATTGGTAGTTACCTGGACTCTGAATTCAGGTCCTTATTGACGATGAGCCTAGCAGGAATTCAGGTGATGCTGTGGGTTGGGTGGTTGCTTTCCTGCCTTTGTGTTAAGGTTCATACCCACTGTGGCCCCCAGGTGAGGGCTGCAGCAGGGGGAGCAGGAGCCAGGAGCTGATAGTCTCCGCCAGGCCCCGCTGCTCTGCTCCACAGCAGGCCCCATGGGTCACTGTGGGCTGAGGCTGGGCATCTGCAGTGCTGCTCCTGCCTCCAGAGTTTTCTGCCCTTTAGGGAGAGAGATAGGCGGAGGGAAGCCTGAACCAAGCTCTCAAGGCCAGGGCTCCTGAGGGCAGAGGAGAGGCACAGGGTGGCAGGGGACAGATCTGTGGGGTCAGCAGGTGAGGAGGACACGCACTGCCCTCGAGGGGGCTGTGACTGGGAGGTGTAAGGCCAGCACAGGGAGGAGGCTGATGTTCTTGTAACTAAAGTTGTAGCAGATTTTATGTTTGTGCCCTGTCAGTTGCACCTGCCATGGTCCGAGTGTGTTCCCACCAGAGTGACAGTATAAAGAGGCCTTTAGGAGGAGGGCAAACTATGAGGTGAGGGCCTGGGGCCCGTCTGCTCCAGGCCATTCTTCCACCATGTGAGGACACAGATGCTACGTCTGAGGGTAGCGGTCCTCACCAGACCCCTGGTTCTTGATCCTAGCACCAGATCAGCCTCCAGCCTCAGGCAGTGAGCAGCCAGCTCGCTCTGTCCTTCGTGGGTCATCTCGTCCCCAGGCTCTGTCTACCAGCGCAGCTCCGCCTGTGTTGGGCTGAGTCACTGTGTCCATTGGAAGCTCCATTTCCACTCCCTGGGGGCCTGAGGGACCAGCAGGCCCACACCTCCCTGTGGAGTCCTTGCTGTGGGCCCAGTGCTATCCCACATTCTGAGCTTGTGTCCCACCATATGACCTCCACATCAGCCTTCATGGTCGTGCTGAGGCCTGGCCCTGAAGGAAGTGGAAGTGTCTATTTAAGAATTTGTAATATATTGTTATTTGTGAGATAATGCCTTAAATGTTGTTGGGGAGAAGACCTGACTGTGGGAAACCATTTGGAACAACAATGATATCCTAGAATGGAAGCAGACCCTGGGGCAAGGCCTGGGAGCCTGCAGAGGGCCTTTTGCCTGTGCTGGGAAGACCCCCTGTGCCTGCGGGGACCACCTGTGCTGGGGAGACCCCCTGTGCTGGGGAGACTCCTTGTGCTAGGGGAGACCACCTCTGCCTCTGAGGACCGCCTGTGCTGGGGAGACCACCTGTGCTGGGAGAGACCACCTGTGCCTCCAGGGACCACCTGTGCTGGGGGAGGCCACCTGTGTTGGGAGAGACCACCTGTGCCTCCAGTGCTGGGGGAGACTCTCTGTGCTGGGGGAGACCACCTGTGCTCAGAGCGACCACCTGTGCTGGTAGAGACCACCTGTGCT
>NW_003852451.1:1852344-1855228 GCF_000181295.1 Otolemur garnettii
GAGAGACCACCTGTGCTCAGAGAGACCACCTGTGCTCGGGAAGACCACCTGTTCTGGAGAGATCACCTCTGCTTGGAGAAACCACAGGAGCACCCACCACACCAGGCCACATGAGACACCCCTTTCTTCAGGGAACTGTCTCTGGGTCATTTTGGCCTCCGATGTGCACGTCCTTTCTTCCGCAACAGTTACTGTCCCTGACCTTCTATGGGTCTTATTTGCTCTTTCTGTTAATAACTACTCTCTTTGTTGCTTCCATCTTTTCTGCTTATTTGAGTTTAATCTCTTTCAAGCCACCGACCCTGCCTCATTATCCAGGATGTTTCTTGTACAACGTGGCTTTTAATCATGGCCCAGGAAGGGACGAGGGGCTTTGAAGGAGGCTGTGACACTCGGTGGTTCCTACCCTGAGTGTCAGAGCAGAGGTGGGTTGGCTGGGGTCCTGCCAAGGGGTCCTGAGCCCCTTGCCTGACTGTTTTGGGGTTGATGCCTCATCTGTACCAACAGAGCAGAGTTTGCCTGCTGGTGGACAAGTGGAAAGGGGCTCTCCTGGCTCCAGGTACAGGCTCCTTCTGACAGGTATGGCCCCTGTCCTGGGGAGGCTGTGGTTAAGGCAGGTGCTGCCCTGGGACAGAGGAGGTAACCTCAGAGTAGACCAAGCCATCAGGACTAACCTCTATGGGGAACAAGATCATACAGAAAGTCTCCAGAACCAGACAGACAAGCCAGTGACCTGCTGTGGTCAGTAATTACTGGCTTTTGTATGTTCCTGAGCAGAGGAGCGACCCAGCCAAGTGGCGTCGGGAAGGTGCGTCTGGCTGTGGTCTGGGAGGGAGAAGCCGGGAGCAGGTGGAGGGAAGTGGGTGGGCGTGAGAAAGCCTGGAGGGTGAGGCAGGGGCCAGCACCCAGGAGTCAGCAGAGGCGAGGGCCGCAGGGTGCTGGAGATGTGTGGGGCTGGTTTATTGTAGCCCTGGTGCTGGGGGGCGGGGTGCGCAGAGAGTGCAGGGGGAGTGTTGCCAAAAATGAGAACTTAATGACCCCATGGGAGGACTCCAAGGAGGCAGCTGAGCACAGCCAGAGGCAGCTTGGCCCTGGTGGCGTGGCTGCTGTGAGAGACTCGCTGGCCTGTTCCTCATCTGGTAATGATGCTGCCAAGTGGGGTTAGAAACATTATTAACATTTGCACAGTTCTCGGAGGGCCATTTAGAAAAGGCACGTCCACCAAGGCACATCGAGAACACTACCTCCTGCAGGGAAGTCTCTGGCTTCTGAGGCCGTGTGTGTGTGTGGGGGTGGGGTGTGTGGTAGGACGCTGTTTTTAATAGACTTGGGGACAGTCATCCTACCCTTGCCTGGCCAAGGTGATGCCATCATGATTCCCAGCCCAAATAAGCACCAGGTTTAAAAAGTCACACCCCTCAACAACCATTCATTTTGTTTGTGCTCCCATGTTCAAGATGAAAGGTAGTTTAGACACACTGGTACGTTCTTGCCAGCCTGCTCCTTGTTCTGTGAATCTGGGTTTCATTGGTCACTCTGTGAAATTACAGGGAAGAGCTTCACTCGCAACAAGAGGGATTTAGGTCACACAAATGGGCCGAGGCAGGGCCGGCCAGGTGGGGCCTGCAGCAGAGCCTGTTGATCAGGTGTTTAAACAGCCAGGCAGACACCAGTGTTTCTGGGATTTCCAGTAACATTTCCAACTGCAAGCAGATTTCTTCTAGACCAATGACACCAAAAGTAAAACACAGATAATTAGGGGAGCAGAGCGGGGGCAGAAGGAGATTAGTGTACTGTACTCTCTGCCCTCCTCGCACAAGTGGCCAGACTTTCCTTTGCCCTCCAGCCTCGGGATTGCAGTGATGACCAACCTAGATCCTTCTGTTCCTTCCTCTCTCTCCTCCTTAGGCCCAGCAGCTCAGAGCTCAGGCCTGGTGGGGCCCCAGGGTCTGTGCCTGGTTTGGCTGAAGGAGCTCAGGGCTTCGAATGTCTGCCCTGATTGTTGTCACTTGCAGGAGCTGGGACCACAGTCACCTCTTGATGCAGGTCATGGGAGATGAGGCAGTGCTGCTCTGGGAGTCCTATGTGATGTGTGTAGGCCCCTGATCTCAATGCCTGAGACACTCATGTGTGCACCCCATTCCCACTCCCCAGTTTCAACAAACCCTCTGCTTCCAGCAAATTGCCACTTGTATAAAGAGTCCCTCCCAGTTTAGAAAACCTTACTCCCTGCAGCTCTCTAAATAGGCCTCTCCTCTGTTCATGAGCCAGGCTGGGAACTCAGTAACTGGGGTAAGAAACACCCATGGCTCAGGTACTGTGTGTCTACATGTTTGGACAGGCAGGATGGATGGCTGGACCCCCATCTGTGTGATGCCAATCATGCTCATCAACCCTATGGCAAGACGTGTCAGCCGAGATTCACTGGCCATCCTCCTGCCAGCACCTTCTGTCCTGATGCTGGGAAATGGTCCACATGCAAAGCTCAGAAGAATGAGGAGAAACAGAACATTCATTAAAGGAAAAGCACTTAAGTGACTTTATCAGACCTCCAACTGGCTGAGAATTCATTGACTGGAGGCCTCAAAGAACAAATCAAAGGAGTAAAGTAGACAAATTTATGACCGACCCTAAGCACCCAGTAGGAAGGGCCAGGGCCTATGAGCCCAGACAGGACCTCTCACGGCTGGAGAGGAAAAGAAAAGGCCAGATAAGCCGAGCACCAGTATCAGCAGCATCTGAGCAGTGAGTGTGCAGGACTCTGCTTGGAGCACAGCCTTACAACCAGCGTCTACAGCATCTGAGCAGTGAGTGTGCAGGACTCTGCTTGGAGCACAGCCTTACAACCAGCGCCTACAGCATCTGAGCAGTGAGTGTGCAGGAC
>NW_003852451.1:1855369-1884253 GCF_000181295.1 Otolemur garnettii
GACTCTGCTTGGAGCACAGCCTTACAACCAGCGCCTACAGCATCTGAGCAGTGAGTGTGCAGGACTCTGCTTGGAGCACAGCCTTACAACCAGCGTCTACAGCATCTGAGCAGTGAGTGAGTGTGCAAACTCTGCCTAGAGCACAGCCTTACATCCAGCACCTACAGCATCTGAGCAGTGAGTGTGCAGAACTCTGCTTGGAGCACAGCCTTACAACCAGTGTCTGCAGCATCTGAGCAGTGAGTGTGCAAACTCTGCTTGGAGCACAGTCTTACAACCAGTGTCTACAGCATCTGAGCAGTGAGTGTGCAGAACTCTGCTTGGAGCACATCCTTACAACCAGTGTCTGCAGCATCTGAGCAGTGAGTGGGCAGGACTCCACTTCAGAGCCTTACAACCAGTGTCTGCAGCATCTGAGTGGTGAGTGTGCAGGACTCCACTTGGAGCAGAGCTTTATAACCAGTGCCTGCAGTGTCTGAGCAGTGGGTGTGCACAACTCCGCTTGGGGCAGAGCCTTACAACAGCCAGTGTTTATTTAGGCTCAGGACAAACCAGTATACCAGGGGAGTCCCAGTGTGGACTGCAGACCACATGCACATTACTTGAGGATGGCTTTGCTTATCTGTGGTGTTAGACATTATGAAAAGCACACACAGAGTTCTTTTTCTTTCTTTTTTTTCCTTATCAGCTGTGATTGGTGTTTGTGTATTTAATGTGCGGCCCAAGGAGGCTCTTCCTCTTCCTTGTGCAGCAGAGAAGAAAGGTTGGGCACCCTTGCCCCTTGCATTCACTTCTCATTTGATCCCCATCACAGTTCAAAGAGGAGGAAACTGGGCTGATCGAAGGTAGGAAACATGCTGATCTAATCTGTCAGGGTGACTAAAACAGCCCCCACACAGAAAACTACAGGCTAAATAAAATATGTGGTCTGGTTACTGGTCCCAGAGAGGCAGGACAGTGACAGAGAGCACAGCGGCACCCCTGCTATGACTCTGCAGGACACTCGGACAGGCAGAGCCCGGAGGGTGGGACAAGTGACGCTAACCAGCCCTTGCTCTCCTGTTAGGTGGGGAGGTCCTCTGCCCTAGGCAGAGCACAGAGGGTGTCGAGGACGGTGACAGCAGGCTCCATGACACTGCAGCAACGGCTTCCCGTCTTGTGCGTTTGTCCAACCCTTGGAATCACGCCGTGCAGCACCACGAGGGGAACCTCACGTGAACCGTGCGGGGACCACGACGCCCCGGTGTGTATCACAGATGCCCCTCTGGGGTGGGTGGCGATGATGGGGCTGTGTGCACGTGGGAGGCTCTGTGTCTTTCACTCACTTCTGCTGTGGACCTAAAACTGCTCTGAAAATTAAAGTCTCATGAACAAAAAAGTACAGACTCACATCACATCATGGATGCACCTTGAAACAGGCCTAGATAAGGCAAGCAGATGCAAAAAGCCAGGTAGTGTATGATCCTGTCTGTGTGGAAGGTCCAGATAGGCAAACCCACAGAGGCAAAGTGAGTTAGCGGTTCCCGGGTTGGGAGGAGGGACAGGGGCTGGGTACAGGGCTCCTTTGGGGGTGTCAACATGCTCTGGAGTTAGGTAGGGGTGGTGTTCACACAACCTGTAAATACATTAAATACCACGGATTTATGCAGTTTAAGTTGGCAAATCTATGGTATGTTAATTATATCATAAAGATGGTTAGAAAACTCACCTGCCTGTGAAAAGGACCGCCCTTGAGGACAGTAATTCCATTCTGTTCTGTTCAAGTCAACAATGAGTGAGCTGAGCACTGGGCCGTACACTAACAGACTGTCCAGTGGGGACTGTGGTGGAAATCCTGAAATATTTCCATAGTGGTTGGTAAACAGTGTATTAATAGTAGCTGTGGTAACTGGTGATATTTCAAATATTTCATGATAATGTAAATTTTAAGGTAAACTCATTGGGTCATGCTAATTGTCATAGGTCACTGCAACGATTACAGATAACTGGGCTTTCCATCTTACTGTCTTCTGAGAGATTTTTGGTTCTATTGTTGTGAACAATGAATTTCTTATGTAAATGGTAGTAATAGAATTTAAAATAAAATATTACAAACAAACACCACTCTGGATAAGTGTAGAATATTCCCTTTAAATTTCATCAACAAGCACCTTCTGGATCTTTACCAGAAAGAAGAGGTGATGTAAATAAGGTCTCCTGCCTGGAAGATCTTCTGATACTCTGTGGAACCAGACTGGCCTGACGCAGGGTTTGATGTTACTTAAGAATGTTTTTTTTAAAGCTGTATTGCTGGAATTAAAAAAAATTTAACTATTTCAACAAAATATGTGACATTATTGATATCAACATAAATGCTAGATGAAAATGGTGCCAACTTTTATAATGTTAAAAATAAAAAATGCTGATCATCTGTCTATTTCAGTATGGGGATAAATGTATTCCACTAAAGGCCCACGGTTTATAGGAAGAGAAGTTGTAATATTAATGAAGAAAAAATTAGAAGAATATCATGACTCAATTTCATATATTTAGAATAATAAATGCTTATGAAACAGGTATTAAAGTTTGTCAATAAATCAGTCAAGAAATATTTAGCGGCTACTATCATAATCTTTTATACCACCTACCCTGCTGCATTTCAGACATAAAATGGCGGAACTTCAAAGGCAGAGTAACACGGTACAGGTTGACTGTAATCTGGATTTTTGACTGTGCTAATTGAAATTATGCATCTATTGAAATGTGAAAACTTTTTGAAAAGTTTATAAACCAAAGCAGTAAAATTTTAATTGTTATCATTCAAGTTACATCTCTTTAACATAAGATTACTGTAATAATTTATTTCGAACACAAAATGTATAACTTAGAAGATAGTTTGATGGTTTTGTTAATTTTGCGATTACATATCTAATGTATTACAAACAATTTTTTTATTAGTCTCTACTGAGACTATCAAAAATTGTCAGTGCCAACTATATATCAAGTCATCACGGTGGGGTGTCGAGAAAGGTCCGTGGGCCTGTGGCCCTTCCGGTCCTGGAAGGGTACTGCCAGTAGGGGAGCATTCCTGAGCCACTTCGGGTCCCAGGGACCCTGACAGAAGCCTTCCAGTGTCAAAAGCAATTTGGACACTTTGCATCCTGGCAACCTTAAGAGTCAACTAGCTCAAGGTCATCAAAAATGTAAGTGGGAACAAACGTGGGCCAAGTGGTCAGCAGAGCAGGATAATGAGAAGCAAAGCGTGCCACTTCACGTGGCCATCTCAGGACCGCCGTGGGCAGCCCTGCTGTTCCCCTGCACAGACACGGTCTGCAGGCCTGAGTGGCCAGGCCTCTGCACGGGCAGGTCTGCCGCACTCCACAGAGCCCAGGCCCAGCATACACAATGTGTGGTTCCTGCCTGTTTCTCACGAAGGCAGACCAGCACCCTCAGGAGCCACACTGGACATAAGTGGGAGCCAGAGGACAGCATCGCAAGTGGGAAAACTACTCAGAAAAATAAAAAGTCTTCGTTTGTGGAACTGTCAGGTTGATCCTCTGTGGGAAAAAGGGATCCAAATAATGAGATGATTAGGTTAATTTGTATTGAAGTCAGCCCCCAGTTGGTAAGCCCCAGAGCAGACAGGTGCAGGGGGCAGGGAGACTCACTCAGGGCCGGGTTAGGGGAGGGAGAGTGGTGGCCTGAGGCACACTTAGGTATGAAGGTGGGGGCTTGATGACAGAGGAAACTCAGATTCCAGAAGGATCTGCAGACATTCTAGGCATGGGGTGGCCTTGAGAAGTCACTGTGTCTATGCCCAGTGCCCTGTCCCACATCCGGCTGGCTCCAGCCCTGAACTCAGATACCGTCAGCCACAGAAGCCAGAGAGGCAGTCCCTATGGCCCGTGACTCTGCCTCTGTCGGGAGGAAAACACAGAAGGACAACTCCACCGGCAGTCCAGGGTGGGCCTCACCACGGACGTCACATTGAGGCTGGGCACCTGCACACACAGTTATGAACAACCCACTTGGGGAAGGAGCCCAGGGGCTGAGTCTAGAAATAAGGCCCCTGTGCCCAGCTCTGGCCCTGCTCTAACCCTTAGGATTTGTATTCGTCCCTAAGGAGCCTGGAGTCCTCACTGTGAGGTTCTCACCCTAATGACAAGACTGACAGAAATTAGTGATTCAGTCTGGCTCGGGTTCTGTGTGTAGATTATTTTTAATTGGGTGCCTATTAGAGCCAAGAGCTGTGATTGTGTTGGAAGGGCCTGGAGGAGAGAGCTCAGAATGTGAGATTTTCTCTAAGAGACTGATTTTATGATTAATTCAAATATCCTGGCCCAGTGAATTTCTTTGAAGCTGACTGCATTTGAGGTAACTGATACAGGAGTCAAAATCCATTGAGATTGAGCAAAAGTCTAACCATGTGTTCTGTAGAATTCAAAGCATATCAGCTTTGAAATCTGTTTCCCAGTGATATGCTTCTCTCCATTCTTCCCCGAAGCTGAGTAAGGATTTAAGTGGGCGAGTCAGAGTCAGCGGGGAGCAGGCACCTTTGTCCTGCCCGGTCCACCCAGGGTCATCTCTCCCAGGAAGGTCCCACCCATTACACTGCTGGCCATTCACAGAGATTGGAGCGGTTTCCCAGCCTGGTCAAGGGGGCATTGTTATCCCAATAGCTTTCATTTTAGAAAAATGAAGGAGTGAGGTCACAGGGAAGGTAGTTGCTTGTCCCAGGCCAGGCCCCTTGGAAGGCGGCAGGTGGCACACAAACCCCCTGTTGGGTTCCTAAGCTCAGGGCAACTTTACAGGATTGGACATGGAAATCCAGTCTGTGCCCAGAAGTGTTCTGGAGAGCTGGGCTGGGCTCCTGGAGCATGCCCTCCCCTTCCTCCTTTCCAGAACCTCCGTGGAAACCTCTGGTTCCCAGAAGCCCATTGGAACCCCATTACACTACACCCACTGATTGCTACGATATAACTCGATTTTAAGACTTTGTTTATTGGCCGTATTGAGAGACCCACAACCATGCACGTGACTTATTGATCAGCTGTTTTCTTCCTTCTGCACCAGACTCCATTCCATATGGGCTTACTCCACCTCCTGGCAGCGCCTCATGTGCTGACATTTGATGTCACGCTGGTGATAACACAATTGAGAAATAGCTCATGGCGTGTCATCGTATTTACAGCACAACCCATCCCAGGAGTGTGAGTTTCACCTGCCGTGCTGCACGTTGCCAAGCTGGTGGAAGACTGGATGTGTTTGGTTATAACTGCACCCTCAGGCCACTCTGCTCTTGGCAGGAAAGTCCCATTACTTTCTTTCCATCAGTGAAGTTTTTGCTTTGGGCACAATGTGGCATTGTTCAGAATCAAGATGAAGTTTGGGCTCAGCTGTTGTGGCAGGGGCCTACAGTCCCAGCTCCTTGGGAGGCTAAGGCAAGAGGCTCACTTGAGGCCAGGACTTCAAGTTGCTATGAGCTGTGATGATGCCATAGCAGCCTACCCAGGGTGACAGGAAGACGCTGTCTCAAAAAAAAAAAAAAAAGGGTGAAGCTGGGGGAAGGGCAAACACTGAGGTCGAGTTTTCCTGGGGAAGCTGAGGCTAGTGAGGGTGGACGTAGCAGGGAAAGCCAGTGTTAGGATGGGCCAGACAGGGGTCAAGAGCAGAGTCAGCAATGAGCTTTCTGGCAGGGTTCCTCTGTGTGGTGAGACGACGCTATCCAGACCTCAGCCTCTATTTGGTATCCCCTCTGTGCCCATGGTCAAATCTGTGTGACAATGCAGGCACTATGTATGCCTCTATGTTTGTCCCTTCCTTATGCCATCACCCCCTCTGGACTGCTGCCCAAACAGTGACCCACCAGCCCTGTGAGTGAGGGACAGCACATAGATGGGTGGACAGTGGTGGGCTGGTGGAGGTGTGGAGGGCGAGGGATTGCCGGGAGTGCTGGGAGTTAGGGGAACGTGAGGAGTCATAATCCACGCTCTGGGTGAGGAGAATCAGGTCAGCGTGATTCAGAGCAGCCTCTGCTGGTCTCCTGGGCTGGGGCTCAGTCCTGGCACCCACATACTCAGCACATGGCCTGGGGCCTCTGAGTGCCTTGGGCCCTCACTGCAGAGAAACTTGAGTAAGAGCAGGGTGGTGAGCATTAAACGAGTCTGTGTGTGAGCAGTGCAGGCCCCGGGCCCGCTGTGTACCCACATTGTCCCCCCTTCCTGGACTCCGCTAACTCCCAGCCACATGGACTTCCGTGGCCAGCTGGGCTGACACTCAGGGCCCAGGTCACAGGGGCTCAGGGCAGAGGACTAGAGACCAAGAACGGAGTCAGAAGTTTGCATAGTTTCAAAACACATTTTCACCTCTGACCTTGGCCTTGGAGGCTGACAGGAAGCCGCAGGAGGCTGCCGTTGGCAGGAGTGAATGGGGTCTTTCAGAGCCGTTCTGGCCGGGGTGGTGCTGGCTCACTCGTCCTGAGGCCTGAGCTGGCAGCCAGGCCTTTCCCTGGCTCCTCTGTACATTCCCCCTAAACACTTGGTCAGTGCCTACTTCATGTAGGCGTGTGGCTATGGGCTCGGCCACCTCGCCCACCCCAGGGTCAGGCCTTCTCCTATAAAGCATCCATCCATCTGTCTGTGCTGTGTGGTCCAGATGCTTGCCAGGAATCAGGTTTGGGTTTGGCAGGCATGAGGCTGGGAACCTTCCAGAACATCGTGGGAGGCAACTACGGAGTAGCACAGTGTGGCTCTCCTCCCTCTCCTCCTCTCTCTCCTATTCAGACCTAGCCTCAGTTTCTTTCCCTAAACCAGGAGTCCTCTAACTCTAGATGTGACTTTCCTGGGGAAGGTACGGGGGGTAGGGGGGAGACACAGGACATTAGAAGTTTTAGAAGGAAATGTAGCATCTCACGGACCCCTGCAGAATGGCTGGGGCAGGAGGCGTGCAGTCTTCTTCGTGTGCATGCTGGGGTCTTCATGTGTGCCCTGCTGGGCATCTCAGCACAGGATGGTCCTGCCTGGACTCGGGGTGAGCCAATCAGAGCAGAGGGACAGGCAGTCAGCGCCGAAGAATGCCCTGCCTCTCAGGCCTTCACCCCCGATTTCTTCTCCTGAAGCAAGTGAGTGGTATCAAAGACCCCTTCTGTGTGCTCAGAGGGCCACAGTGAGTATTCTTCATGAGGACAGAGTGAACTTGCACCCGAGTTGGGAAGTGAACTATGCAGGTGTGAATCTGAACAGAGAAAACCTCCCTGTGCACGGTGACAGGTGTTCTTTGCTAGCTCACCCAACCTGGCTCCCCTCTCCTTGAGCACCCACTGGACACGCCCCTGTCATCTCTCTAAAGCCCGAGACAAGGCAGGACATGGTGCTAATGTGGCTTGGGGATGCACCTGCCTTTCTCTGAGAAGCCCATCTGCTCTCACCTGGGGAGAGTTAGAGAATGAGTGTGTCACTCCTGGTCTGCTACTGAGGCAAGGACAGTGCCTGGTCCCTGCTTTGACACAGGCCAACCTCCCACTGCTGGGTCCTATTTGCACCTATTCAATTCCAGTAAAGTATTTATTTATTTTGACTTTCTGTAGCTAACTTTCACTGCTAGTAGCAGCCTCAGCTGCTCCTTCTAGCTCTTGGCAGGATAAAGTGGGTCATTGAGCAGAGAGGACGGAGGTTTCAGCCCCACAAAAGTGAGCAAATGAAAGTCCTAGCACCTCTTCCATGGGGCCTCCAACTACCTGGGGTTTAGGTGCCCACAGGAACTCGTGGGCAGCTGGGAGATACCGTCCATCCATTCAGCCTGGGGGACTCAGCCTGTTGCTTCTGAAGGATGTTCTTTCCCAGCTCACTTGGCTGCAGGGTGCTCTGGCCTTCCCTGCCTCACTGCATGTGTGACAGATCGTGTATGTGTGGGTACGCCTCTATGCACTCACAGGGGGTCTTCACAAACTCAAGTTTTATCAGAAAAGAAATGATCTGGAGTCAGAGAAAGGGATGCATTACCCCAGTCTCACTGCTGGCTTTCTAAGACTGTTGTTGAATATTTAGGTGGACACTGATAAAATAAAAAACCTAATGGTCTTTCTCCTAAGAACACACTTTTAAGTGGCTCCCACCATCCACAATAAGAGGAAATAAGGGAAGCACAGAAGGAAATAAGCTGAGACTCCGTATCTCACTTACGAGATACTCAGATGATTGAAAGTTCTGGGAAGGGATTTTGTTGGCAGTGCTGTGGGGAGCAGGCATGTCCACCAACCCACATGACCATGTTCACACATGTCAGTGGACACACAGAGCGGCAGCACACCTATGGAAGGCAGTCTGCTGCTGTCCACACCAGCCCACATGCAGTCCGACGCTGGCACAAAGCCCTTCCCTGTGCCATGGTTTGCAACAGCAAAGGGCCAGGACAGCCTGGGTGTGAACCCAGAGGGTCTGCTTGAATAACACTCAGCTTTAAGAAGAGAAGGATCCGCAGGCACAGACACGGCAAGAGCTGCAGACTATGGTGGTGAGCAGGAAGCAAACCCGGAACTCCGCACAAACGCTAGGGACCAGAGGGCTGCGGCTACCGCTTCACTCGCGTGAACCAGAAACCTCGTGCCAAGGTCCGTCATGAGGGCTGACCATGGAACCGCTGGTCACATACATCTGACTGCATACACCCCTAGTTATTTTGATAAATGTAAAGTGTTGTCTAGCTCATGACTGAGACTGTACCTCCCTCTCCTCTGCCCAAGGCACCCTCCGAAGTCCAGCTCATCTCTGCGGCCTCCAGCACAGTCTGTCCACTCATCACAGCCTCTGGCGGCTCAGTCCTACACGGTGGTCAGTAATTAACCCGCCCACTCCCCGGATGATGCGTTTCTCGAGGGAAGGTCTGTGTGTTGCTCCGCACAGCACTCTGTGCCAAGTGAACAAGTCAACAAACATCTGTTGACCAGGTCCCCGAGAAGGAGCACGTCTTCCGCAGGTGGCTCAGAAACTCTTCCGGTGACTGGGATCCTCTTGGGGTACCATGGGGTGCCCAGGGATCTGGGCAGCAAACATCACCCTCTGAGTCGACCATGAAGTGCCATGGACACCCCCAGGCCTCCTCTGGGCCTGTGTTCTGTAGGACCTGGGGGGCCATGAGGGCAGTCTCTCTTTGATGACTGAGTCCTGCCCCCAGCCCAGGGGGAGGGCACTTCTGTTGTCTAGTATAAGATCAAGGGCTCTTTATGCATCTCACCTTTCCAACCTACACCTTGTGTCTGCACAATCCCAAATAAATGGAGAATTTCATCAGTTAAAGTTGATGGAAATAATAATTAATGAGACAGTTATATACACCACACAGCTATATACCCTAGGTACACACCACACGGGTATATACCACACAGGTACACACCACATGGGTACACACCACACAGCTATATACCCTAGGTACATACCACACAGCTATATACCACACAGGTACACACCACACAGCTATATACCCTAGGTACATACCACACAGCTATATACCCTAGGTACATACCACACAGCTATATACTACAGGTAGACCTTACACAGTACACACCACAGGTACACACTCATTTACACTCTCCAGGCACACACCACAGGTACATTCTATATAGGTACACACCCCAGGTACACCCTACACAGGTACACACCCCAGGTACACCCTACACAGGTACACACTACAGGTAAGCCCTACACAGTACACACCACAGGTATATACCCCACAGGTACACACTCCATTTACACTCCCCAGACACACACCACAGGTTCACTCTATACAGGTACACACCCCAGGCACACCCTACACAGGTACACACCCCAGGTACACCCTACACAGGAACACACCACAGGTAAGCCCTACACAGGAACACACCACACACCTACGACCAACTTCTCTATTGCTTCATAGGCTGACTCCAGATGAAAAGTTTTATTTATCTGCAGCATTTTGTTAAAACCTTTCAAAGGGAAAAAGCCTTCTGAGCAAATACCTAAGTTTTGCTTTACATTTATAAAAAACATTAAAAATCAATAAACACCCTAAAGTCACTTAAAAAATTCAACATTTTGAACCATGAATACCAAAGTGTGAAGAGCTCGTGCTTGGTAATGTGATGGATCACAGGGGCAAGCACACTGGAACCTCTCTGAACAATTTACGCTAAAGATGACAGGTGTCAATCCTTCCCAAGGGTCCTTATGTCTGAAAGTACAGATCTTTCCTCCTGCTCTGCAGTGTGAGGTGAGCCCACCCTCAAGCCTGCCGTCCTCCAAGGCCTGGCCATTAGAACGTGGCCCATTGGGGATGTGGACTCTCAGGCCCACCCTGCCCTGATGACCCAGAATCCTCCCCTAACAAGTGCCCAGGGGACCTGTGCATGGTGACATTTGAGAAGTACACTCTCTAGTACTGTCTTAGCTTCCAAGATCTCATTTAAGCCTTAAAGTTTTATGACTCAGAGTCTCTTTGAGCTTCTGGTTCTGATGAAACTGAGGCTAATTGGTGGCAGGAGGTTTCGCTGGTGCTGTATCCACCCAGTCATAGCACCAGTCGTGGACATGTGCTTTTCTCTTTTGGGTAATTAATTCTTGGGATTCCTTTGGATCCTGTTTGTATTTTTTCTTAACCACTATTTAAAGGGGGAGCTTAATTTTTTATTTAGCAATAAAATTTATGGGGCAAGAGAACTAAAGCTAGGTTCCAAGGCGAAGGGGGCCACGCCATGCTTGGGCATGCAGCTCCTGCGAGTTCCTGGGATTGGGGGCCCAGCCTGCTTTAGGATACAGGCTTGAGAAAGAGGCAAGATCGAATCTGATCAATGCAGTGGGGTGAGAGTCCAAGAAGGGCTGCCCCAACCTACAGGACAGGCAGACGGAACCCTAGGATCTCAGCTTCATCTGTGGGAACATCCTTCAGCCACCAAAGAGAGAGCACCATCTCTTCGAAGCCAAGCAACTTCCAAGATCCTGGAGGATTTGGGATTGCTCTTCTCCCATCCCCTTCAAGGCCCCTTCCACTCTTTGAGATAAGAGTGGTGGCAGTGAAAGAGGTCAGAAGGCAGCAGAGAGAAAAGGGAGAGTGAGGACACACAGCTGCTGACACTCTCTGCGGCTCTGCCGGTCAGCAGAGGGTCTGGGAGTAAACGCGCGGAACCCTGGCTCCAGTGGAGAACGCTGCTGACGTAACACGTCTGGACACACTTTGCGCGACTCTCCCCATGCTGACTGTGGAGTAAATGCGTGGAACCCAGCTCCAGTGGAGAACGCTGCTCACGTAACACGTCTGGACACGCCTTGTGAGACGCTCCCCATGCTGACTGTGGAGTAAATGCGTGGAACCCTGGCTCCAGTGGAGAACGCTGCTCACGTAACACGTCTGGACACACTTTGCGTGACTCTCCCCATGCTGACTGTGGAGTAAACGCGTGGAACCCAGCTCCAGTGGAGAACGCTGCTGACGTAACACGTCTGCACACGCCTTGCATGACTCTCCCCATGCTGACTGTGGGCAAGGGACCCACCAGTCCTTTCAGAAAGTATGTTATTTCAAGGTCTGAGACCCCTGTAGGAATCCAGCTGGGTCCATCTGCACTCTGTGGAGCTGTAACCAACCTGAGTCTCCCACGTAACTTACTCCTAAAATAACAAATAAATGTCACTGTCACTGCTTCTCAGCCGGCTTATAACATGCAGACAAACAGGTTGAGCAGCCTTCCTAGTGCGATTCAGAGTCAGGATGAGCATGTGAGTCGGTAAACAGCCCATGCAGGCTTCCCGAGTGGCAGGCGGGGCAGTTTCAGCTCCCTGCTGGCCCAGCCCTGTGGCTGCCCTTTCCTGCCCAGCTGCCCTGCCCTGGACAGTCTCTTCCTCCTCCAAGAAACTGAGAGCAAACTTACAGGAGTCCTGCCTAACCAGAGCTGCTCACCTAGACGCAGTGAGACTGCAGTTTAATCTCCATGAAAGGTGGGAAGTTAGGTGGCTGTGGCAGTTCAGACTCTGTCGATTTCCGGAGGGAAGGTGGAGAATGATGAGACTCGGGAAAGAAAACAAGCCATGTGTACCAATGGTCTGTGTGCGCGGGGCCAGCCCAGCCTGGGACCACTCCTGCGGGGCGGGCAGCAGCATCCTCACTGTGTGCTTGGAATCTTCCTGGGACTTGAGGCTCGTTGCATTTCTAAAATTAGGTACTAAGATTGACTCCAGAGGCCATCTGTGTGACATTTCATTTAAGTGTAGTGAAACACTGAGAACTGGAGAGCTACATATGATTGGGTACAATGGGAATGGAGATTAAAAGTAGGAAACTTTCAATAAACTTAGAATCCCAAGGTGAATGTAAAAATAAAGCACATGGGCTTGGTGCCTGTGGCTCAAGTGGCTAAGGCACCAGCCACATACACCTAAGGTGGCGGCTTCAAATCCAGCCCTGGCCCGCCGAACAACAATGATGGCTACAACCAAAAAATTACTAGGCGTTGTGGCAGGCGCCTGTGGTCCCAGCTACTTGGGAGGCTGAGGCAGAAGACTCACTTGAGCCCAGTAGTTGGAAGTTGCTGTGAGCTGTGATGCCACAGCACTCAACTCAGGGGGACAACTTGAGGCTCTGTCTCAAAAAAAAAAAAAAATAAAGCACATGGTCATTTATATGATTATTTATTTTTATTTTTATTTTTTGCAGTTTTTGGCCGGGGCTGGGTTTGAACCCACCACCTCCAGCATACGAGGCCAGCGTCCTACTCCTTTGAGCCACAGGTGCCGCTCCATGATTATTTATTTAAAAAAAACCCTGAAATATGAGCTTCTTTCCCTTCAGAGTTCTCAGACTAAGACAGTGGTTTGTAGGACAGGCCTCTGTGTGTGAGGACGCTTTCCGGCAGCCTCACCCCCACACCCCACAGGAGAGGTTTCAGAAGTGCCCCCTGGAGTGTTTTCAGAATTAAGACCATGCGTCTTCTATATCTTTATGACGTTCCCTGTTGCATGAAACCCAAGAAAATGTTCCCTAACTGTGGTTCTTAACCTTCAAGGATCACAAAACTCTCAAAATAGGAAAAGCCGCAGGTGTTGTCCCTAGGAGCAGGGGTGCCAAAGCAAGTGTGACAGCACAGCACATTTGGGCGGTCGCAGTGCCTCTGGAGCCTGTCTGGTAACCCCAAGCTCACCCTCCCTGGACACGTGGCCCTCGTCCTTCAGGGCTTCCCACGTGGGTGTGCCTTTCTGAGCCAAATGAAGTCAACTCACACAGAATCTATTATCTGTGAGTGCTTTGAAAGCAGCCCAGCCTCACCTGCAGTGTTTTCGTGTAACCGGTTACACTAAGGGAGCGTTCTTGTCCATGGCCCTGAAAGTGACTCATCTCTCCAGGTGGAGAGGAGATACTAATGGTCAGGGTGATCAGCAGTGTTAGCATGCAGAGGGCCTCAGCTGGCTCTAGTGTCACCCTCAGGGTAGATTCTGCTCTCTGATGCCGGAGGTGGCTGCGTCCGCTCTGTGCCGGCTTGAGTAGGTGGTCAACACTCTGTGATGGGGACAGAGCTGATGCCCGCAGCTCAGAGGCCGGGGGATCAGTTGCAGATAGATACAGATGCTGATGATGCCACAGCTTGGGTGACAGGCAGCTCTTCTGAGTCTCGCCTGGATGTGGACACACCCCTGCTCCAGAGGGTACCTCACGAGACTGAGCCTCAAGTAAGAGGCTGGTAGGTCAGTGGATTCTGCACAGGAAATCCTGGTGCAGCGCCTCCCCCACTAGAACCTCAGCCTCGGTCCCAGGCTGAGGACATCCAATCAAGGACCACAGTGTCTTTGTGGTTTGGTGAAGGTGTTAACATTAGGCATATGTACAAGGCTGTCACTGCCCTGGCACCGCTGGACCTCGCTGTAGGACCTCGTTGGCCATGGCCTATGGCCCAGCACTCTGCTGGCCAGGCCGAGTGCTCAGTGGCTAAATAAAATCAAACGGTAGCAGCAAGGACTGGAGGTCAGCACTGAGTGTCTGTTGGGTGTGCAATGCAAGTTCATGTCCAGTATGGCTCATGGGTGGAGGCTGTGGGTACAGGGAAGAAAGCCAAGCAGAGAATGGGTCTGTCCAGTGCCAGGCCCTGGGGGTGTGACAAATACCTTTATACACAGGGACAGGGCTGTTCTCCACCTGACGAGATGGAGAGTTTTTCTGGGGACAGAGGGTAATGCACCCTTTTTTATTTTAAGAGATAGTACCTCACTCAGTCCCCCAGGCTGGAGAACAGTGGCTTGATCATAGCTCACTGCTATCTGGACCTCCTGGATTCAAGTGATCCTCCTACCTCAGCTTCCTAAGTAGCTGAGACTACAGGTGTGTGCCCTCACACCTGGCTGATTTTTACATATTTTCTAGAGATGGAGTCTTGCTATGTTGCCCATGCTGGTCTGAAATTCCTGTTCTCAAGTGATCCTCCCGCCTTGGCCTCCCACAGCTCTGGGATTATAGGCATGAGCTATAGTGCCTGGCCAATTCTCTCTTTATATATTCCCTTTCCTTCCCAGTACTCACACACTCACACATATGTACATGCACATGCATTCCCAAGCTGACACATGCACAGTGCACATAAACACACACACACACACACACACACACACACCCCACCACCAGGTCTGGGCAGAGAAGTTAAGTTTCCCTTCCTTCTTTTCTTTCCTCCACAGCACTGACACTTGTCAACACAGTAACACACAACATAGTAAGAAATGTTGAAAAATAAGATTTGGTTGTCTCTTTACCGAAACATTATGCTGATACAAAAAAAGTATTTTCAGATTGTTTTGGTGTAACGTTCCATCCCAATTGGTAAATGGGCACGAACTGGCACTGTTTGGGTTACATTATTTATTTTGTTAAAAAATTCATAGCTCTGCCATCAATAATGCATCACCCAGAGGACGTTATTTCAGTGCAGGCCCCACACAGAACCCGACCCAACTGCCTCCCTACTCTGCAGTCAGCGGTCGGCGTGCCCCAGAGTCTGTTGGGGGCGTCAGGCCAGGTCAGCCTCAGGCGGCCACACCTGGTGCTTCCCGTGGCCATCTACCCACCCGAGACGGCACCAGCTGCCCGAGGTCTCCATATGTAGCAAGGTCCAGTTTGTGGCAAATGGTTGATTTGAAAGATTTCGCTTGTGAAGATTTAAAGTCTGCAAAGCAATCTGAAAAGAGATTCTGACGCTTTGTAGATGAATATGCTACTCCCCGTGCTCCGGGATGGCTTCGAGGAGAGTGTCGCTGCAGGATGGAGGGGAGGCTGTGTGTGCAGAGCTGGAGGGGAGGCTGTGTGTGCAGAGCTGGAGGGGAGGCTGTGTGTGCAGAGCTGTTTCCTTTCTTTCCACATAAGTTTTTAAGGCTCATTTTCAAATTGTCGTTGTTTACTTTAAAAGCCCTGGAGCTGGGTCTTGTAAAATCTAATCATTAAAATAGGCCCAATGGGCTGGGTGGTTACGGCGCGGGCCACATACATACACTGGGGCTGGTGGGTTGGAACCCGGCCGGGACCTGCTAAATAAAAATGACAACTACAACAACAACAAAATAGCCAGGCATTGTGGCAGGCACCTGTAGTCTCAGCTACATGGGAGGCTGGGGCAAGAGAATCGCTTAAGCCCAAGAGCTGGAGGTTGCTATGAGTTGTGACACCACAGGACTCTACTTAGGGCAACAGTGAGACTCTGTCTCAAAAGAAAAAAAAATATGCCCAACAACCAGGAGTCACTTAATAAAACAACATCAGGTAAAAACAGCTTAGTGGGTGGCACTTGTGGCTTAAGGAGTAGGGCGCCAGCCCCATATACTGGAGGTGGCGAGTTCAAACCTGACCCCGGACAAAAACTGCAAAAAACAAAACAAAACGAAACAAAAACAGCTCTGCTGTCTCTCCACCCCTGGACTGCCAGTTCTGGAAAAGGCCTGGTGTTGGGCAGACCTCGCCAAGCCGGGGCACCAGGACACGGCTGCCTCCTCACCAGGAGGTTGAGGTAGAGATGGTGGCCGCTGGCTAGGTTCACTGAAGCTCCAGGGCCATTCTGACATCCTTGCCCCTCGTTCCCACACCCCAACCCCATAATCCTGGGAGGAGAGATAATGTTATCTGGTCAAACAGAGTCACAGTGGAGTGCAAAGCCCATGGGTGGCGGCCTTCCTGGCTTGATTCATTCAAGAAATTCCTGGTTTTGTTACCAGAGTCTAGCAGCAGACTTTTAGCACATACAGAAATGTTTATGGTTGAATTCTTTGTGGAAAAGACAGGACACATATTTTCCCTGCAAGCAGAGTTGCTCTTTCTTGCTGAGTCTGAAAAAGTTGGGAACATCTCCTTCAGCAGGAGATTGGACCTTGTGGGGAATCAGAGTCACGGAAAGCCAGCTTTGGCCACTCATGAGGCCGAAGGGTAAGGGTCCAGCCTGGCCTGCCTGTCCAGGGGCGTGAATGTGGAGCCAGGAGGGGCCCTGGGGCTGGACCTCCAGGCAGAAAGGAAGGAGGGAAGGGCCTGTGCTGCCCCAGCTGCTTCTGTTGCTTCTGTTTCGAAAGGAGAAGCAAGAAATTTTGGTTTTTAAATGAATTTCAGGATCTTAAATATTGGGCAGGCAGCAGACTCGAGTGATGGAATTCCTAGCCAGCTTCCTGGGCCCAGCCCCATCTGCCCATCTTCAGGGGAATGGCCCACCTGGGTCCCACGGGCACTTCATGGGGACGGTGGACTGCAGCCCCACATCCCTTCTATAATCATATTTGGAAACATCATTTCTTGGCGAGGTCCAGGTCACATGTCCAGTGGAGCTGGGCAGTCTCCCAGCTGCCTTGCCCTCTGTAAGGTTTAAATCTATCACCCACATCAGGCCACACTTCTTATCTGAGGTGAGCCACCAGATGCCACAGGAAGGCTTTTTTGTGGACACTTAGGAGATGAGTGCTGTGATGCCAGCCGCCAGACCCTGACTGCGAGGGCCAGCGGAGACCTGTGGAAATGCCTGGAATCCCCTTCAGCGCACATCTGAACGTGGACCAACAAGGACTGCCTGTCCCCAACCTGGGGACACTGAGAGCCACCTGGGCTCCCGCTCTGCGCTGTCCTCCCAGTGTGACTTCTGGCCTCAGCACTTTGCATTTCTAACATGAGAGGCTGGAATGTTCTCCGTCCAATCCAGAGCCTCACATCTCTGGAATCTGAAGACATGGTTTCAAATCCCAGGCCCCAGCCTGCCGCGTGACCTTGGGCAGATTGTCTTGTCTGTGCTTTTTCTTATCTGTAAACTGGGTCTGTTAGGATTCCTGGAGATAATGCTGGCATTCCTGGGATAGGTGTGCCTTCATTCAACACAGTGCGTGCCCCAGATGAAACCAGATGGCCAGATAACAGCTGAGATCTAATACACACCAGGATGCATAGAATGTGAGATTTCACAACGGACATGAAATTCTAAACCTGCCTGGAAAAACTCGTGTTCTAAAGTGGAAACCACATACTGAAGGGGTTACAGTTTGTGGGTGGGGAATCGAGTGAATCTTGTTCTAAGAATACACAATAATAGTTCTTAACATTTTCTTTCTGGGGCTGGGACAGCTGCATTGCCCATGAGAGGATTTAATGAAAACTGTACAACCTGCCTCCAGAAGGCACACAGGCACGAGCCCTCTAGATTATGAATTCAAACCCAGAAGTTTCATGGATTCCAGGAAGCACATTGATGGACATTTGTGGCTTGGGAACGTTTTTCTAAGCGGGAGGAACCTCAGGAACTACGGGCTGTGAGGTTAGGGGCTTACACTGGAGTTCTTGAGCTCAGAACCTCCTCAGAACCTTGTGTAACTGGAGAGCTGGGTGAGCAGCCCCGGCAGGTTGCCATGTAGAACTGACCGCCACAGTTCACCCCTGTCAGCTTGGCCCCAGGCACGCCCACATACTCCCCCCTCCCCCCTTAAAGTTCACTTGCTCTCCAAATAAAGACAACAGCAGGGCCATACCTCTGCCCACATGGCACCCAAGCGATAGCCCCAGACACTTTCACAAAGGAGGATGCAAGTTCTTGTAAGATGTTCACTCTTCCTGATATCCTGTAACTTATGTACAGTCAAGTAAAATTAATTATTATTAATTATCATATGTTGGATAATAAAGACAGAAGAAATGGAAGAAAATGAAATATTTGGTTAAAATATAAGAACATTCAGCACAGAATAAGGAAGAAATAATCAGTCGCAGGCCTCTTGTCTGCACTGGTCCCGTGGCCACAGCTGGATTTACGCACATGTCGACCCCCTCCGCCTTCCCTTTGCCTCCTCAGGCACCCCTGTTGACTGTGGGTCTTTCCCTGTTTCCTTCCCGGAGGGTCCAGGACATCTGTAGCCCCCTCTGAGTTGGGGTGCTGCATTTATTTTTCCATTGACCTTCGTTCCGGAGCAAGGTGGCCCCCAGGGACCCGGAGGGAGGTGTGTGCTGCAGATGCACCTTCCTCTCCTCCCGCTCGGGGTCTGAGCTGCTCACCCAGCCGCACAGAACTCCTTCCTCTGCCCGCTGACTCAGAGGCATGTGGGGGTTGGAGTGGTCAGGCCGCAGCCTCATCTTCCAGTTCAATGGAATCATTGTGTCTTGGGGGGAGGCATTCCTTTCTCTGGAACTGAGACCTCCAGCCTAGAAGGCCTTAGGTCATAGGGCTGACAAGTAAACATTTGGCCAGCGGGTCACTTGGGGTCACAGGCAGGGGAGCTGCTCCTATTTTGCTCTTGGTGTGAAGGGGGAAGTTTACTCCCTTTTTCTTGCTATGGATGGAGATAAGCACATTGACCTTTTCTTGTTAAGGCAGGAACAGCTAGGATTGACTAAAAATAATAAATATGTGGGCATTCCAGAGCCAGGGCGTAACTGGAGCCCTCCGGATGTCTGACTGCGAGGCCGGCTCCCCAGCACATGCACGCTCACATCTGCTCCACGGCACGTCCGCGTCCTGATGATAACCTGCCTCCAACCCACTTGATTTCTCCTTCACTTACTCACTGATGCATTTATCTGCCCTGCATTTATTTACACATTTGCTTATTTAACAAATTGTATTAGACAAAAGATAATAACTGTAGCTTTATAGTCAGTTATGAATCCAGTGGCCAGTGTGTTCTATGTGCCAGACGTCCCCGGACGAGGCACAGATGCGACTCTGTCCTCGGACAGCTTGCCAGGGCTCATTTTAGAGAACCTGGTGGGTAAAGTATCCCCCACATTTCTGCCTCCTTACAGTGAAAGGACGATAGGCCTTTGTTCTCAGCCCCACTTATCACTGCCTTCAACATACTTTTATTTGGAAGAAAACGCAGTCAGCAGTAATGGGTAAACCGTAGCAAGACGATGGTAGTGTCTTTTTGGAGATGTGTTTTAGCCTCTCCCTTAAATAGCATGTTTCTGACAAGAACTTTAGCTTTGATATGTAAAGTTTCCCAAAACTTGGCTCCTTGAGAACCAGAACAATATATATTTTTACTTTAAATAAAAAAAATACACTAACAGAATAACAGAAGAAAAACACCCTATCATCTTATCATAGATGAAGACAAAGCATTTGACAAACCTCAATGTAAAAATGTTTGGCAAACTTAGAATAGAGGAAGATATGCCTTAGGTAATAAAGAGAAACTAAGACAAGTCTACAAAGAGCTTGATGCAGTGGTGCTCACCGGCCGGCCAGGTACCCGGGAGGCAGAGGTGGGAGGATGCTCACCCATAAGCCAGGTACACGGGAGGCGGAGGTGGGAGGATCACTTGAGCCCAGGAGTTTGAGACTAACCTTGGCAATGTAGTGAGACCCCCCACCTCTAAAACTCAATAATAATTTAAAAATGTTTTCTCCTGGGTGGCGTCTGTGGCTCAAAGGAGTAGGGTGCTGGCCCCATATACTGGAGGTGGTGGGTTCAAACCCAGCCCCAGCCAAAAACTGCAAAAAAAAAAAAAAAAAGTTTTCTCCTGAAATTGGGAACAAGACTTTTATAACCACTTTTATTCAACATTGTATTATAGGTGCTAGGCCACGGCATTATGAAGTTGAGAACTTCAACCTTCATAATGCCGTGGCCCTTTAATACAGTTCCTGTGGGTCACAACCCACAAGTTGAGAACCACAGCTCTAGACAGTTCAGTGAAAAGGCATAAAAATCAGAAGCAAAGAAGAACTGTCACTATTCACAATGGCATGGTGGTATATGTAGAAAACCCTGTGAAATACACAATAATCCTTCTGTAATGAATGTCATGGGATACAAAACTCATTATTCAGTCAAAAACAATTATGACGATCAATTGCGTTTCCATGCAATTTTGCAGTGAACTCTTGTAAAATAAAATTTAAAAAACTCTACCATTTAAAGTAGCATCAAAAATACTAAATACCTAATAATGAATCTAGTGAAATATATGTAATGCCTGTGCAATGAGAAATGGACAGGTTAGAAATCAAAACCTAATATAAGGAGATGTAGACTGTGTCCATGGATTGGAAAAATCAATGTTGTCAAGATGTCAGTTTCAACATGACACAGACTCAACGCAATCCTCATCAAAACTCCAGGAGGGTCTTTTTTTTTTTTTTTTTTTTATTATTGTAGACATGATTCTAAAGGTTATTTGGAGATTCAAAGGAACTAAAACAGCCAAAACATTTTTGAAAAAGAACAAAGTAGAAGAATTTTCCCTACCTGAATCCACAACTTATTATAGAGCTACAATTATTAAGATAGACGCATATTGGTAAAGAGATGGACATGCAGATTACTGGAACAAGATGGACAACCCAGAAATAGATTCATACCTATAAGGTCAATTCAACCATGGTGCCAAGCCAATCAAACAGAGAAAGAAAAGTCCTTTTCAACAAATACTGCTGCAAAAACTAGATCTCTGTAGAGAGATAAAAAGGGATCTCGCACCCTTTCTTTCCATCTACACTGGAATTAACTGAAATGGAGTGTGGACCTAAACACAGGTTTCAGGACCATAATGCCAGTTTAAGAAAGTACAGAAAAAAACCCCTGCGTGACTCTGAGGGAAGCAGACTTTGTGGACAGGACACAAACATAATAACTATATAAAGAGACATGCTACTGGTCATCACACTTGTGGTATCACATCAAGGTGCGGGTGAGAGAGTGGACTGAGCTGAGTGTGTCTGAGCTTCACATTTCACGTGAAGAAAATGCATTACTGCTTTGCTCTTATTATCATCCTTGGGTTCAACTCCAGATGGTTTTTTGTTCTGTGTCCTGGAAACCAAGAACTCCCAGGCAAAGGAGGACAAGTGGTATGAGCTTTGCTCCCTCTGACTTTGGGCACTGTTTTTAATCAAAGTTTTTCCCAGTATTAACTGGGGCAACACCTGCTTTGCATATTTCATGAATATATTTAGAAGGTGACTTTTGGTAACATACATTTATTCAAAGCTTTATACTGGGCTGGGTCCTGCAGATACCAAGACAGGACGACATACTCATATCCTGAAGGAGCCTGGTGACAGCGGGCAGACAGGCAGCCAAGGCCCTTTGTCTCTCATAGCATATATATATATACACACACACACACACACTCCTAATTTTTACATGGTGCAATCTTATTGTAGAAAATTTTTTAAAAATGTACCAAAATGCAAGAAGAAAGCTGTTGGACCCATAACTCCAGCCACTGTGGGTTCTGTGGCCCTTTCATCACCTCCACACTGTGTTTCTGTCACACATACAGCGTCACTGCTCTCCCATTTAACACTTCCTGAAAGAAATTTTCCTGTAATTAAAAGTTATTTTGCAACACAAACTTTAATTGCTACATAGTATTATAGATACTATAATTTATTAAACGAAGTTTGTGTTACTGGAAAGTTTGTGTCACTGGAAAGTTTGTGTCCAATTTATGTGAAATCTTATTCATATGTGTGTGCCCACATTTCTCTGGCAAGGGGATCAGAGAATCTGTTATGTTGTTCTGTCTGCAAATCATCTCATAAGCGTGTGCCTTATGGAGACTTCTAAAAGCCTGTTTAGGAAAGAAGCACCACTTTCATCCTTTTGTGTGCCACCCCCAGGACTAGCAGTTGTGGGGCAGGAGCACCCCTTAGCGTGTCCTCAGAGGGGTGGGCCTAGTGGGCTCTGAGTGACTTGGAGGTATAGGCTTTGGTGGGAGGGCCCTGAGTGGGGGAGCAGGACCTGGCCACTGAGTGGGATGAGCAGCCCCGCCCCGGGTAGTTGGGTGTCCCTGGTTAATGGTAGCACCCTCCAGGCCTATGATTCTCCTGGGGACATTTATTTTAAAAAATCTATTCAACAATTGCACTTTTATATTCAGAAACATAAGCAACTGTTGTTTTAGTAACATAAACAATAGTACCTAAGTTTGAACCAAATCTATGCTGGTGAGCACCGCGGGAAAGGATTGTCCCGCCCACCAAGACACTTTGTCATCATAGGGAGGAAAAGCCTAGCAAACGGGAAGTGTTGTCATGCACTCGAAAGCCTCGCCGGGTAATTATTTGCACCAGTTCAAAGGAAAGCCAGGCTAAACTAAGCGCGTCTACACACTAGTCTGGAGGCAGAGTTCTCACCCACTCACCCCACAGGGACTCCCCGAGCGCCCGCCGTCTTCTAGGCACAGGCCGGGTTCTGGATGGACCAGAGGAGCAAGCACCACCTGCTCGTCTTCTGGAAGGATTCCTAGTTCAGTAGGGAAGACACACCCACAAACCACACTGACAGTGGACATGGGCCACGGTAAGCTCTACCTTAGGTCAGGGGCAAGGAATATTCTAGAGCCCAGGAGAGGGGCATCTCATGATAACACATGGAGGATGAAAAGAAGCTAGCCAGGTGGACAGGCCTAGTACACCTGAGAGCTGAGTGGGAAGGAGAGATCGGGTGGACAGCGGTTCTAGCTCCTTACATTGTGGTTTGTTTTGGGGGTGCAGAATCTGTGGCAGTTGGGTTGGAGGAGAGCAGCCTGGGGGCCCTGGTGGAGGTGGTGGGGATGCAGCTTGGCCAGGGCCTGGTGCTCAGGGGGGAGGGATATGGTACAGAACACAGGAGCCCCAGATTGGACCTGCCCAGCCGGAGGGGCTGAACAGAGTCTTCTGGGTCTATGAGCTGAGGACACACAGATCAACCTCTTTTTTTGTGACCCTGCTTTGCAGCTACAGAAGAAAGTCCCATCTGGTAGCATATTGTCTCCACAGAGCGTTTAGCCTGGGGCCGGAAGAGCAGATGGCCTACTGGGCTGGTGTCTCTAAATGAAGGACGCCACCGGGGATGTCCTCTGTGCCTGGCCAGTGGTTGGGCCTGTCCTCTGTGCGAGTGACACCTGTCTCACGATATTTCTCCCAGATTCGGCTTCCCAACCAGAGGCCTGAGCTGCCAGCACCTACAAGGAGGTGGCAATGCCTGGGTCCTGTGGGCAGTAGGAGTGGGCACTAGAGGTGGGCACCTTCAGAGGGCATCACTGAGAAGACCCTGCAGGACCCCTCAGGGGCTGTAGGATGGAGCTGCTGAAAGGACTCTGGGGACGCCCCAGTGGAAGGTGTGCAGCGTGGGCCCTAGTCAGGCTCCCACAGGAAACCCTACTGTGCCCTCTCCCCACACACAGCCTCAACTTTCCACTACTCAGTTCCCTAATCATGAAGGCCCATCATACCTGGGGCTGTCTTGTGGGTCATCAGTGAGTGCCTCTAGAAATGGTTGCTCTTTCTCTTGGACTGAGGTCATTCTCCAAAGCCCCCGTGGCACTGTGAAGGGTGACTCTGCAGCACCTGTGAGGAGGGGGAGGCGGGGCAGCTTCCTCCGCAGTACCGTGCCCCCTTCCCCGACACTCTGGTCCCCACGGGGAGCAAACACAGCACACATAGGTGCATTCACTCAGCTCCATCTAGTTTTCAGAGCTGCAAAAGGCCCTGTGGCAGGTGTGGCCTCCCCTGTCCTCTCACATAGAGGTGACGTAGGCAGGTTCCCCATGTCCTCGCTGCATATCAGTGGAATGTGACTTCCCTGGGCACAAGGTCTTTTAGGCCAAGAGAATGTGCTCCCGGAGTGTCTCAGTGACTAGGTAAGGGGTGAAGGACGGCAAGCCCCACGAGGGAAAGACTCAGGAAGAAAAGGAAACTAAACACACGGGAAGCAGGCGCTGGGCCAGGCAGGAGACGTGAGGTGGGAGAGCGGTGCCTCGGGCAGGGACCTGCTTTACTCAGCAGCCTGGCTTAGAGGGACTATTTCAGGCTTGAGGGGTCCAGCAGGGGCTAGAGCTGGACAAGCAGTGGGGCCAGAACGTCAGAGGTGCTGGAGGTCAACCAGGGAGGTCCCCGGGATCTCAGACCTGGGTACAGCAGAAAGCGGTGGTGTGTGAGGCCCATAGTGGGGGCCCTGAGGGCCAGCGGAAGGTCAGATGTCTCTTCAGACTCTTCTCTCGTCTCCTCTTCCTGACTCTTTTCTTTCTCCTTTGTGATCCTGAGAAATTCATGCAAGCTCTCTGGACTTTACTTTCCACATCTGTGAAATGGGGACACATAATGCTTGCCAGCTTGTGTGTGTCTGACAGAGGATCCTAGAGGTGTCCCGTGAACTCAGGGTATCACTGCCCTCGGGACCAGCTTTCTTCAGCTCTGACTGGGAGGGGTCTTGGTCCTGCTCACTGTGATATCAGGATCTGGAGATCAGAATCCACAGATTCATGTATAAGGTGGGTTTGGCTGTGATTGAGCCTGTGGGGCGTGGAATTTCTGAGAGCTTCATCTCTACTCTGCCTTGCCAAGGAGTAGGATGCCCCTTGTCCAGAGATCTAAGGAGCACTTGGTAGCAATGGCCTTAGAGAGAAGCCTGTAATCTTTATACAGCTTCAGGCAGAAGCAGGGCTATGCCAGACTGCACAGAAGGCCTGGCACCCTGGGCACACCCTCGGTGGTGACACGGTGCACATCCGTGTGGGACTCAGAGCTGTATCTGTGCCCAGAGAAGAGGGCAGAGAGCCGAGGCCTTCACAGTCTGCCGGCTGCCCAAGGAAGGCTACAATTAAACCAGGAGTGGCAGGGGCACTGTGGGTTCAGGGCACAGTCCAGGGCACCCTGGGGTCTGGCTTTGTTGTGGCTAATGGCTGTGAGTCTGGACTGAAATAGCCCTTTCCCCCAGGGTAATGGCAGGTTACTGTCGGGAAGTTGCACAATGTCAATCTGAGTCCAAGTACCCAGTTGAGTTCAAAAGACTAAAAACAGTAGGTCGAATGTCATCGCACAGGGATGAATTCAGGCCATTGTTTAAAATGAAACATTTGGCCAGAGAACCCACGCTTGTCCAAACACTGAGCGTGAGAGACGGGCCAGAACCCACAGGGGGAATTCAGGGAGAGGAGTGTTCAGAAACTTCAGGGTGCTCTGTGGATAACTTAGTTCACACTGTTTTTTGAAAAAAAAAAGGCCTGTTTTACAGTAAGGGGATCAAACAGTGGGGCTGGATTGGGGCTGAAGGTTAGAGGGTCTCTCATGCTCCCACGTGTGTTTCCAGTCCAGGGGTCAGCAAAACTGCACACACACACACACACACACACACACACACGAGTGCGTGGGCTGATGTCCCGGAATCTCGATTTCCTAACCTGTAAACACACATGGTGTCTGATATTGTCATGTTAACTGAGTGTTAATGAGAAAAGGCACATATAGTTCGGGGCCTCTGGCTAGCCATGGACAAACAGGCCCTCAACAAAAGAGAAATATCATTTTTTAACTTTTTCTGCCTTTTTTTCCCCCCGAGACAGAGTCTCATTCTGTTGCCCAGGCTAGAGTGCGTGGCATCATAACTCACAGCACCTCAAACTCTTGGGCTTAAGTGATCTTCCTGTGTCAGACCCCTGAGTAGGAACTATAGGCCCCACCACAACACCTGGCTAGTTTTCTGTTTTTAGTAGAGACAGGGTCTTCCTTTTACTCAGGCTGGCCTCAAACTCCTAAAGTCAAGGGATCTCTTGCCTTGGCCTCCCAGAGTGCTAGGATTAGAGGTATGAATTGCCACACCTGGCCCAGACATTTTTTTTTTATAAAAGACTTTCCTTATGTTTTTTGGAGCACTTTTAAAAGATGAGAGACACCCCCACCCCCGCCCCTGGTACATATGCGCAGCCTCCCTGTCACAAACATCCCCATCAGTGGCCCCTTTGTCATAATCTGTAAACTTACACTGGCACGCCCAAAGTCCACAGCTTACATCAAGGTCAGCCTCAGTGCTGTGCATTCTCTGGGTCTGGATGAACATGTGAGGATGTGCACTGTCGCTTTAGTATTGAACAGAGCACTTCCCCTGCCTTGGAACACCCCATGCTCTGCCTGGTCAGCCAGCCTCTGGCGGCCCTTCTCTGGGTCCCCGTAGCTCTGCTGTCCAGCGTCCTGCAGTTGCAGTGTCCCACAGCTGGAGCGGCCTCCCCGGGCTGGCTTCTCCTCAGCAGTGTACACAGAGGTTTCCTCCGTGTCTTTTTGTGGCTAGGCGGCTCATTTTTGTTTTAGTGTGCATAACACACCATTGTCTTGAGAGAGGATACCTAGAAAAAAAATAAGGTCTAAAAAAACAGAAGTCTTCTCAAGGGAGCCCAAGGGCTGCCCTGCAAAGTCCTCCCCCTGGTGAGTCAGCTCTCAGGAATTTGTAGAAACTTAACTTCTTGGGACCTGGAAAGGCCTGCCTTCTCCAGCTTGATTCAAACTGACCAATGAGAAGGGCACCTGTGGACAAGGAACCCTGGACTTGAGACAAAAGGGAAAGGACAGAGCCAGTCGGGAGCATGGCTGTTTTTGGACTCTAATCTGCTGTGGCTCCACTGGCAAATAAAGTCCTTCCTCTGTTAAGCACGGAGGGTGGGTGTCCTTTCTCTCCCTGGGCCTCGTCTTCCTGCAGCAGTCTGACTGTGTTTGTCTGTTCACCAACTGCAGGACGTCCTGGCTGCTTCCACGTTTCTGTGACTGTGTATAAAGCTGACATAAATGTCCACGTACAGATTCTTGTGTAGATATAAATTTAAATTTCCAAATACCACGGGGTCAGATTGCCGAGTCACACAGTCTGAGTACACAGTGTTGTAAGGCACCTGCTAGACCGTAGTCACCAGTTTCCTCTCCCTCCAGCACTGAGTGGCAGCCCCGCCCCACCAGCCGGGTCTGCCAGTGTGCTCAGAGGTGTGGGGGGCCCCTCCTCGCTGCCTGACGGCTGACGGGGGGCCGTTTCATGTGCTTATCTGCCATCTGTGTATCTCCTTTGTTGAGGTGTCTGTTAAGGTCTTGGGCCTGTTTATTAAATCAAGTTGTTTTCTCGGGTTTTAAAGGTTCTTTGTGTATTTCGGGTGACGGTCCTTTCTCGAACGTGCCTCTTGCACAGTCTCCTCACTCTATGGCCAGCCGTCTTTTCATGTTCTTCACAGCACCTCTTGCAGACCAGAAGTCTTGAATTTTAATGAAGTCCAGTTTATCAATTATTTATTTCACAGATCATGTCTTTGATGTGGCATCCACAACATCACCGCGGAGCCGAGGTCACTTAGGTTTCTCCCGCATGGTCTTTCAGGGGTGTGAGGACTTTGCATCTTACATTTAGACTTGTGATCCATCTTGACTTAATTTCTGTGAAGGATGTAAGACCTGTACCTAGCTTCGTTTATTCCAGAAGACGTCTGACTGTTCCAGCACCATTTGTTGAAAAGACTAGTTTTGCTCCACTGTACTCCTGTGGGTCTGCTTCGGAGCTCTCTATTCACTCCCATTGATTTATTTGCCTATTCTTTTGCCTATACCATGCTGTTTTAATTAATTGATTGATTAATTATTTAATTTTATTTTTTGAGATAGACTCTCACTCTGTCACCCTGGGTAGAGTCACAGGGTGGAGTCACAGTCACAGCTGTGGAGTCACAACTCACAACAACCTAGAATTTTTGGTTGATCCTCTTGCCTCACGCTCCTGGGTAGCTGGGACTATGGGCACCTGTCACAATGCCTGGATAGTTTTCTATTTTTTTTTTTTTTAAAGGGGAGATGGGGTCTTGCTCTTGCTCAGACTGCTGTCAAACTCCCTCAGGCAATCCACCCACCTCGGCCTCCCAGAGGGCTGGGATTACAGGTGTGACACAGAGCCCAGCCTCCCACGCTGTTTTCACATTGAGCTGTAGTGGAGTATCAGTTCTCCCACTCTGAGTTCTTCTCCTTCAGTGTTGTGTGGGCTACTTGGGCCTCTTGCCTCTTTACGTAAACATTAGGACAATTGGTCTATATCCACGGAATAACTTGCTGGCATTTTGACTGGAACTGCACTTAACATACAGATGACAGTTGGGAAGAATCTGAACCCCTTGGCAGTATTAAGTCTTCCTATCAAGGGACATGGAATATCTCTCTCTTTATTTAGTTCTTCTTTGATATTGTTCATCAGAGTTTTATAGTTTTCTTCAAATAGATCTTTCCTGCATGTTGTTGGATTTACACTCAAGGTTTTCTGTTTTTTTTTTGAGCACAGATGTCAGTGGCACTGTGTTGTCAACCCCCAGCCCCACTGGCTCACTGCTGCTGTGCAGGGACATTGCTGGCTCTGCCCATTAGCCTCGCACCCAGCACCTGCTGCCTACAAGTATCAGTCTTGGCGAATTCTCTCAGATTTTCTACATAAACTATCATGTCATCTGTGAACAGTTTCATTTCTTCCTTTTCAATCTGTAGACCTTTTAGTTCCTTTTTCTACTTATTGTGCTAGCTAAGACTTCCAGCACAATGGCAACAGGGACATTTTTGCCTTATTCCTTACTCTTTTTTTTTTTTTTTTTAGATAGAGTCTCACTCTATCACCCTCGGTAGAGTGCTGTAGCGTCACAGCTCACAGCAACCTCCAGCTCTTGGGCTTA
>NW_003852451.1:1884676-1899154 GCF_000181295.1 Otolemur garnettii
CCCAGTGTGAACTCCCAGTGTGCATCTCCACCCAGTGTGAACTCCCAGTGTGCATCTCCGCCCAGTGTGAACTCCCAGTGTGCATCTCCGCCCAGGGTAAACTCCCAGTGTGCATCTCCGCCCAGGGTAAACTCCCAGTGTGCATCTCCACCCAGTGTGAACTCCCAGTGTGCATCTCCACCCAGTGTAAACTCCCAGTGTGCATCTCCACTCAGTGCAATGCTGGCCATGATACATGGAGACATGGAGAGCAGAAAGACACCGCAGAGCTGTCCTTGGTCTGGGAGAACCAGCCAGAAGACTGGCTTTCCAGACAGTCCTCAAAGAGCTGAGTCTTCAGCTGTGGGTGACTGTGCAGGCTCCAGGGCAGGAGAGGGTGGGAGGGCAGGGGGAGGGGGCAGCACCGACATTCCTAGGGTTGGTCATGGAGATCAGTGGCCTGCAGAGCCTGGAATACAGCAGGGAATTGTGTGAGTGAACTTTGTGGCCTAATTCATGAGAAACATTTTTGGAAGTTTTATGCTTCTTTGTTCTTTCCTTCTTTGAAAAGAACAGCAAGGAAGAGTAGGAGAGGGAAGAAGAGGACCAATTCCGTCTCCTCCCGCCCTCCCCAACCTGCCCCCGCTCCCTGCCGCTGTCCCTTCTGAGTGCTGGACAGCCGGCTGGCCACTGGGGTCTGGCTTGCTGGTGCCACACCCGTGAGTGATTCAGAAATTCCGAATATTCAGGCCTTTCCATCACCTCATAGCTCTCTTCCACCTTTTTCTATGTTGATTTATCATCAGTCTTATTAAAAAGCCATAAAGCCATGTTCTGGAAGTTATTTTAAAAATATTCTTGGCTCAGTGCCTGTAGCTCAGTTGGTAGGGCACCAGCCACATACACTGTTGCTGGCGGGTTCAAACCCAGCCCGGGACTGCCAAACAACTGCAATCAAAAAATAGCCCGGCATTGTGGTGGGTGCCTGTGGTCCCAGCTACTTGGGAGGCTGAGGCAAGAAAATCACTTAAGCCCAAAAGTTTGAGGTTGCTATGAGCTGTGACGCCATGGCACTCTACTGAGGGTGACATAGTGAGACTCTGTCTCAAAAAAATATATATTTAAGCACTGAAGACTTACCAAAGAATGAAGTGCATTTTCACCTTCAGGGCTGGCTGCTGGCTAAACTCTTGGCGTCAACCTTAAATTATGATGTGTGGGTTTTTGATATTATCAAAAACTAGGTCAATAACACTCTATCTTGTTACAATTGGAAAGGTGATGTCTGATGAAATCATCATTTCTGAAGCCAGGATGTATTTCCTTTTGTTGAACTAAAGGTAAATTCTAGCTGAGTGAACAGCTAAAAGATTGGACTCTTATTTTTTTTGTTCAAAAAGTGTTATTTATTTGTTTATTTTTATTTCAAATTAATATAAGGGAACAAACTTTTAGGTTACATGTTCTCACTCCCAAGATAAGGGACTCCTTCATTGTTTTAAGACGAGGTCTTTTGTCCTTAGTCAAGGGTGCTGGATCTAGGAAACTGGCCAGGGCTGCATCAGACTTTTCTTTCTTTCTTTCTTTCTTTTTTTATTGTTGGGGATTCATTGAGAGTACAAGAAACCAGGTTTCACTGATTGCATTTGTTGGGTAAAGTCCCTCTTGCTGCAGGCTTCTTACTAATATATTTGCAAATGAGAAGAGAGCTGGCCAGCAAGGCTCTAGTTTGCCCTGCTGGTTGCCCTGTGCCGCTCTGTGCACCTGCTCAGGGACCCGCCAGGTGTGCAGGAGCCAGTCCCTGCTGCCTGCTGAGTGGGTGGAGAGCAACACTGAACAGTAGCTCAGGGCACAGGGCTGCGGGGGCAGAGAGCAGGGGCGATGGGACACTCCCACAGAGGAGCACCACCTGACTGTGTGCTCTTATGGCCTCAGTCCTTATCAGGGAACTCCCACCCAGAAGGCAACTGAACCCACCACAAAGTAGGATCACCAAAACTGAACATCAGATGTTGTTGACATCTCACTTGGTTGCAGAGCTCAGCTCTAGACCCAGCAGGAGTTGGAGAGTGGGATGGGTGGTGCTGCCACCAGCAGGAGCTGACCAAATGCCCGACCTCCGGAGTCTTCTGTGCGTGACAGTAGGATGTTATGCAGCCCCTTTCTGAAAACTGAGGGCAGGAACAGTGCACCGTTGCTGAAAAATCACAGATCATGAATCTAGTCTCTCTCTCTAGGAAAGTTTATGTGAATTGTAGGTCAGTCGCTGTAATGAAGTATTTGTGTAAATGTTGTTGCCAAAGAAAAGTTTAAGATCAGTGAAATCAAAGACGTGACCAGGCTCACATAAGTTGTAATAATAGCCAAGAACCAGAACTAAGAGGAAAAATTAGCCTGATCAGATCTCCAAACACAGTAGGATATTACCTGGATTAGAGGGTACGGATGCAGGAAACACATTTCAATTGTATAGAATGAAGAACCAGATTCATTTCAAATTAATAAGGGAAATTATGGATTATTTAATGAATGGCATTGGGGCAATTATCTATCTGTTTGAGAAAAAAGAGCTTGACCCCAGTTCATAGTACTTACAAACATAACTTTCAAATAAATTAAATGACAATGTTATTTAAAAAATTATTAACCTAAGTTCATACTTGTGATCCCAGCAACTTGGGAGACTAAAGTGGGAGGACCACTTGAGCCCTGGAGTTTGGGACCAGCCTGAGCAAGACTGGGAGACTTCGTCACTACAGAAAATTAAAAAATTAGTGGGGTGCAGTGGCATGTGCCTATACTCAGGAGGGGGGAGGTTCCCTTGAGCCCTGGAGTTTGAGGCTGCAGTGAGCTGTGATGGTGCCACTACACTCCAGCCTGGATGACAGAGTAAGAACACTGTCCTTAAAAAAAAAAAGAAAAAATATTCTCAAACTAATACATGGAAATGAATGAGAATGTTTCTGTTTTCAGGGATAGAGCCTTCTTAAGCAAAATCCAAAAAAGAAAAAGAAATGAAAGATTGATAAGTTTGATCACCTAAAATTTTTGATGTTTAAAATTAAAAAAAATAAACTTTCATTGGAATATAATGTCCAAGTAAGCAGAGTGACACAAAGGATGCTGCATAAACTTCACGGTTCACGCTTCTGCTGTCAGAGGCTCGGAGGCTCCTTCTGAGAAGCAAATGGAAGGAACTCAAGTCCCAGGAGGAGAATTGGGGTCTGAGCTGGAGGCTGAGCTCCCTCCCAGCAGGCAGCGTCAGCTTCTAGCTCCTGACTGCACTGTCCTGAACTTTCCAGCCTGGGGTCGAGTCTTAGGATGGCAGCCCCATCCACGGAGACAGTGGTAGAAAATAAAGGTAGCACTTCATTGTTACAAGCCGAGACGTCCTTGGGCTTTGTAATCAGCAACAGGTCACGGAAACGCTGTTCCCCCCAGGGCTGTGCGGGGCGCCTGTGTCACAACGAGCCTCACTCACATCTGGGGGCCAGTTCAGAACTCTCCCATTCCCCTGGTTAGGGCAGGGGTCCTCAAACCAGGGGGCCAGTTCACTGTCCCTCAGACCGTTGAAGGGCCAGACTGCAGGCACCGGGATGAGTTGGCTGCTAAGCAGGTCAGGCAACCGTGGCAAAAACACCCGGCGGGCAGGATGAATGTCCTCCGCGGGGCGCATGTGGCCCCTGGGCCATAGTTTGAGGACACCTGGGTTTGGGTATCTATGCTTCCACCCATAATGCAGAATTGATTTAGGGCTCTTTATCTCAATCACATTTTGAAGTTTTCTATTTAGAGTTCTTGCATATTTTATTAGTTTTTATAAAATACTTCTGGAATATACAATTATGTCATCTGCAAACAAACTAGAGTTTCCTTACTTTATAACCTTATGATATTTATTTTTATAGAACTGGCAGGGACCTCTAGTGTAACGTGGGAAGGAAGTGGCGATAGTTGGAATCCTCATCTCTCCCAGTCTCAGCGGGAGATTGTTCAGTGTTTCATCATTACCTGTGATATTTGGGTTAAAATTTTTCTTTCCCATTGTAGATTCTTTTTTATAAGATAATGGGGCTCAGCGCCTATAGCTCAACCGGCTAAGGCGCCAGCCACGTACACCTTAGGTGGCGGGTTCGAATCCCCAGCCCGGACCCGCCAAACAACAATGACGGCTGCAACCAAAAAATAGCCGGGCGTTGTGGCGGGCGCCTATGGTCCCAGCTACTTGGGAGGCGGAGGCAGGAGACTCGCTTGAGCCCAGGAGTTGGAGGTTGCTGTGAGCTGTAATGCCATGGCACTCTATCCAGGGGGCAGCTTGAGGCTCTGTCTCAAAAAAAAAAAAAAGATAATGGACATTCCCCTTTGCTTCTAGTTTGATAAGAATTTTGAAATCATAAAAGTTTAGTTAGATTTTATTAAATGATTTTCGAGATGGTCCTATGCCTTTCTTTATTCTAATAACAGGTTAAATTGCATTAATCTTGCCTTTCTGGTGGAAATCTAGTTCGGTTACTATGCATTTTCTTTTTGTAGGTTGCTGGATTCAGCTTTTCCTTTGCTATTCACACCTATGTTTAGAAGAGAGACTATTCTGTAATTTTTCTTTTTGTATTGTCCTCACTACATTTTTAGTGTAATGATTTTACTGGCCTCATAAGCACAAGTTGGGAAGTTTTCTCTCTTTTTCTGTGCCTGGAAGAGTTGTAAGTTTTGTTTTGTTTCTTCTTTAAGTGTTTGATAGAATTCACTAGTAAAGCCATCAGAGCCTGGAGCTTCCTTTGTGGGAAGTGTTAAAATGATAAATTCAGCTTATTTAATAGCTATGCTATATAAATCAGAAATCTCTTTTTATAATTGCCATAGACAAAAATAATTGCCTCTGCTCACCGTGAATTATGCACAGGGATATCACTTGCTGTGTACTTTTTGAAGTTATGAAAAGTTGGAAACAATCTAAATTTTTATGACAACCCCAACTTATTTATTTATTTATTTATTTTTAGAGACAGGCTCTCACTTGGGTTCAAGTGATCCTCCTGGCTCAGCCTCTCAAGTAGCTGGGACTTCTGCTTGTGTCACCATGCCAGCCTAATTTTTCTTTTTTTTTTGGACCTTGTTCCTGGGTAGATGCTTCTTAGGGACACACTGGAGGAGGCCATGCCGCCCTTGTTGGGAAGTGCGGGCACAGAAGGACCAAGGCAGAGGGTGCTGGATTACACAAACAACCCAAAACAAATAAGACACCTAGTCACAGCTGCATTTCACATGAAAAATGAGGGTTTTTTTTTTTTTTAGTATTGTCTTCTATTCATTCCTTACCTGCAATTCAGCTGTAACTGGGCATCTTGAGTCTTATCTGGCAGCCCTAACCTAAGGGCGGCAACAATCGTCTCTCTTCTCCTCTCTCCCCTCGGGAGGGTTTCTCCCTGCTTGTTAGTTTCAGAGACAGATAGGCCTCCCTTCTCCTCAGTGTTGTTTGCTAAATATCAGGGGCGGGGCGTGTGCCCATCCCTGGACTGACAGTGGGGACTGGATGACCGACCTGTGTGTCCCCCGCAGACGGCAGCAGTGGTGGGGGGGAAAGTGGGTCACCCTTTCAGACTGTGTGGCGTGGGATCCTCTGGGAAGGGGGCCTGGCTGCGGGGAGGCAGCTTAGAGGACACCATCTTACTGCACAAAGCTATGGCCCCCCCTGCACTGCCGCCCTGGCTGCGAGACCCGGAGGGCACCATTCAGTGCACTGAAAATCAACAAAGCAGTTCTGCTCTCGTGGCAAGCAGCCCATGTCCCGTCTCCTGCTATTGAAGGATTTTCTTTCATTTTGGTTCTTTTCCCTTGTGCTCTAGAAGAATTCTTCTGGGTCAGCAATAGCGTTACTTTTTCCCATTTTGTAAACCTGCCACAGGTCTCAGGAGCATTCCTGAGGGACAGGTGAGACTGGGCAGCTTGGTGGGGATGAAAAGTCCCTGTAGGCCATCCTGGGGGTTGGGGAGAAGGAATCTGAACATTTGCTCCAGAAGTTACTATTACATTTTAAACTTGGCAGAAAATTAGCCATTCTGGAAATTAATATAACCAATAAAAATGATGCTAATTAAAAAAACATGTTGTAGAGTCAAAGCTCAACCAGGCGGGAATTGTAGAGTTCAGAACACAGACACTGGATCTTAGCGCGTTCCTCGGACATGTCAAAATGTAACAAAGGTGAGCATTTTACTCACGCATCAGGCGAGTGTCTGCAACTGTGGGAGGCCCTGGTGGTAGAGGCGCTCTGTAGGACACCGCAGCACACGAAGGACACACTGCCCCTGAGGGTCGAGGAGCCACTCCGGGGGGCCCCAAGAGGCTAAGGAGGGGGAGGAGGTGGTGGGATGGCCCAGCCCTTTCTCTCTTGTCTGGATTATGCTGGAGAACTGGAGGAAGGGCAGTGGCAGCCATCGGGGTGGCCTTTCGCAGGCAGGTGCAGGACCACAGGCCTTGCTGATACATCCTGGGAGAAGGGTGGAGGCTGATAGGCAAGTCCAATCCTGGCCAGAGACAGGAGTCTGCCGAGTAGTGGGTGGGAGGAGCGGATGTGCAGGCTCTCAGGACCTCACCGTGTCCTGGCTCCCCGCCACGTGTTCTGAGCAAACCAGCGATGTGGCCTGTTTCCTGCACTTCAAGGTGATCACTGCCTTTGGTGGTCAGCACAATGCCCGGGAATGAACTGGGCTTTGTGTCTGTTTCAGATCAAATGTAACAGAATAAAATAAAAAGTATTTTAACTTTTATGCAGTGTAATGAAAAGTCCACCCTGCATATTCCTTCCTTAGATCAAAACTGGTGACCAAGGGACACCACGGACCCCGGCCACGGAGGCCACCTTGGTCTGTGGACAGAGCTCAGTGGGTCTTGGGTTGCACCTCACGTGTTCCACTTGATTGCTGAGCGGCCCTGGGAAGGGGACTTGATGCCTCTTGAGCCTTAACAGCTTCACCTGTGACATGGAAAGTCACTCCTTCCTCACTGGGCTGAGCAGATCACAGGACGGGCTTGCCTCCTCTAGCTCAGTAAAGGGAGCTGGGGTCAGCCCAGCTGGTGGTACTCAGCACGGAGCCCAGCTTCTGCGGCTGCTCCATTCACCCACAGTGCTCTGCCGTCCAGTAGTTGGTACGTGATACTGAGGTAAATTATTTTGTGCAATGTATAAATTCTGTAGGAGCTTAGGGAAAGGGAAATAAATGAGGAGGGAGGTGGTAGTAATCATATTAAAAACAGCTTTCCTTTTATAGGGTTCTAAGCTATATCACTCAGGACTAGTCCAGCAGTATGCAGCAGAATCCCACGTGATACAGAAGGAACCAGGAAAGAATTTATATTTCTTTTACATGAAATACACCTGGAAGTAGGTTGCCTAGGACTGTGAGAAGGCACATTATTGTTCCTAACATGTAGGAGATTTATGACTAAAGGAGAAGAGAAGAACGGCCATTGGATCATGGTAGCAAGCACCTGACTGTGTGTGAGGCACAAAGCTTCTCCCGTCACTCTGTCTGTCACGTCTCATCTTCTGCCCCCTTCCCCTGTCCTTCTGGACTCACCTTGGACTGGCCCCTCATGGGAAGCCAAAGCCCTGTGTGAGCTGTGCGTGTCTGCCCTGTGGCCTCTTGCCTGGACTATCTCATGTGTCCTCGTGTGCCCAGAGACAAGTGCAGTTGGCGAGGGTTCCACAGGATTCTGGGGGGCAGAAAGGGAGACTCAGCACCTGAGTGTTACCTGTTCCATGCAGGTGCCCTCTGCATAAGCAAAGCCGGAGAAGGCAGAAAAGGAGGAGAGGGCACGGCCAGCTCCTGGGCCAGGCTGCCATGGACAATCAGAATTACTTCACCAAAATCCTTTTTTAAAATGGTTTTGTTTTGTTCTAAACACTGTAATTTAGCCAGGCTACCACTTTATCACCTCACTGATCGGTATTTGATGGGTGTGATCATTGTCTTTTGCTCACCAAGAGGACACTTGACTCAGAGGTGTCTTCTCAGATTGTTTCACTTGGCTCCAGGTGACAAGGCGCTACGTGTGAGCAGCAGAGCTGGAGGAGGCTGTGAGCGGGCCCCACACCAGGCAGGACGCTCTGGAGAGACAGGGCCCTGGGGTGCTGAGTGTGGTTGGCCCGTGGCTGGGGGATCACTGCTCTATGGGCTCCGTGGGTGTCCCTTGCTCCTCTTTCAGAAGGAACCATTGCTTCTATAGGAGTGTTGTATCTGGGGAGGAGTGGGGGAATCAAGGAAACAGAAGGTGCCAAAAACCAAAAATGCATCTCATCACTCAGAAATCACTAGTGCTAATGTCAGGTGAACGTCACTTTGGAGATTTCTTGGTGGACATATTCTCCTACAGTAGATAGAAATAATTTCATAAAAATGATGGACACCATTTATTCGTTTTTATATTACTTGTATTTAACAAAGAAAATGAAAATGAAGGCAATGGATAGTTTAACATGCACATTTTCTTCATAAGCGATATTAATGATTTTTTCCTAAGAATCTAAAGTTCAAAAACATTTAGCTAAGAAGTTGGGGATGGGGCCAACTTTCTTTTTTGAAAAATATGTCATAACTTTAGAAAGATCTGTTGGTTTTCCTACCGACTTCCAGGACTCCTACACGTCTCCTCCTCCCCTGATTTTTGTTGGTTGGACCATTTCTGCGAGTGCTTGATGCCATCTGCATTTTGTTCTGTAGCCTTAATTTCCACTGTGTCTAGTTTTAGATCTTTCGATATTCAAACAGACTCTGTGTCCTTTTTTTCCAGCTTCTTTATGCCTGAGTTTTAAAACATTTTTTGGTTCAGCTGCCGTGAAGCTGAGTTTTTGTCACCAGGTGTTTTTCTCAAGAAGGGCTCCTAGGTGCTGTGCTTGCAGAGTTTTTTTGTTTGTTTGTTTGTTTTTGGTTTTTTTTGAGACAGAGCTTCAAGCTGTCCCCCTGGGTAGAGTGCTGTGGCATCACAGCTCTCAGCAACCTCTAATTCCTGGGCTCAAGCGAGTCTTCTGCCTCTGCCTCCCAAGTAGCTGGGACCACAGGTGCCCACCACCAAGCCTGGCTATTTTTTGGTTGTAGCTGTCATTGATGTTTGGCGGGCCTGAGCTGGATACGAACCCACTACCTTAGGTGTATGTGGCTGGTGCCTTAGCCACTTGGGCCACAGACGCCGAGCTGCTTGCAGAGTTCTTACACGGTTGTCTACCTAGCAGGCTGCAGATATAGGTGACCCCGAATAACACAGGTTTGAGCTGCAGGGCTCTGCCTGTGCCTGGGTCTTCTGCCTCTGCCATCCTGGACGGCAGGACTGAGCCCACCTCCCCCCTCCTCCTCCTCCTCTTCCTAGTCAACAGGAAGATGATGACAAGGACAAAGGCCTTTGTGATGACCACTTCCAGTTAATGACTAGTCAGATAGTTTCTCCTCCTTATGAGTCTTAGTAACATTTTCTTTTCTTTAGCTGACTTTATTGCAGGACGACAGTGTGTAAGACATATACAAAATGTGTGTTAATCTACTTCCGTGTCATCGTACGGCTTCTGGTCATCAGCAGGCTGTTCGTAGTTAAGCTTTTGGGGAGTCAAAGGTTATATGCAGATTTTTGGTTGCCTAAGGGGCCAGCACCCCTAACCCCCATATGATTCAATGGCCATCTATAATTCTTAGGTAACGTTTTTTGTTCCCTTGAAAAAGGGCTAGTGCCTGACACCAGGATGTCTGATGGTATCATGTGTTGCTGGAGAGAAAGAAATCCAGGGCCCATCTTGTCCCTCTTGCTTGGCAGGTGACATGCCTTTCTCCTGCCTGGGAACTCAGATGTGGACTTTTACGTGAAATCCAGTAACTGCGCTAGGATGTCTCAGGAGTGATGAACGGTTTTGAACCAGTTTTTCTTGGAAAAAGAAAACTTGTCCTTTTAATCGGCAGACTTGCTTTTTTCTTCATTTCAAGAATATTTTTCCTGTTTATTTCTATTTCAAATGGACCAGTTGCCCTTGACTTTGGCTCATCTTCACGTCTAACTATGCTGAACCACATGAAATTGCCGTTTTAACCACTTTTTAAACCTGTAAGTTCAGAGAGGGCTGCCTGCATTTTTTCATTCTTGTCATTCTTCTCGTTCCCGCTGCACCCTCTGTGAATGACAAGCCTCTTTCTCCTCCATGGGACGAATTAGCTTTTGCTGTGTTATACGGCTCCTGTGGTTTCTAATGGAGGTGTTACTTCTTTCAGGATGAATTATTGGCCTAAAGGTATTTCTGTCTTGCTGTAATTTTTGTTTCATTTTACCTTTGAATTCTTTTCTCAGTGATTTCTTACTTATCCTTTTTATTTTTAGCTAAATTTCAAACCATTTATTATTGAAACTTTTTTCTATTTCTTGGAATATGCTTCAGAGTAGGTTTCAACCTTGTGTTTTGTGTGTAATTCCCTTTCTGTCCTCTTTTATTTCATCCTCCACACTACAACGCACATGGACAGATGTCTCCATGCCCCCCTTGCCTTTTTGCTTGCAGCCTCCCTCCCCCCTTCTTTCCCATTTTTTTGCTCTTTCAGTGTTCAGTGTAAGGTAGAACTTCACTTTGAGGGATGGGATCTGCGGCCTTACTGTGCTGGGCTGTTTGAAGGCATCTGTGGGGGCACTCGGGCTTGGAGAACCAGCATCTGCTCTCTGTGCATTTTGTTAGCGTGATATCTTTGGTCTCCTGCCGCTGATCTGTGAGTAATCAACCCGTTTCTTGTAACTTGTGTGTGTGGCTATTCTGTCTCACTGGACCTGGGTGGTGGTGAAAGTGCAGTCCAAGTTGCCTTGAGCCCTCACGGCTGTGGCTTCCTAGACACCACCCTGCTCTGTCTGACCCTCTTTCCCTGGCTCCCCGAGATCCCCTGGACCCCTCCTGCAGCAGGGGTCTCCTGCCCAGGCCCAGCTCCCTCCTTCTCTCCTTTCTTGGCGGCCAGTCTACCCTCCCTCCACTCCCTGGCCTCCCGGAAGTAGGACCTGGCATCCGGGTGGCCCAGCACCTCCTCCAGCTGCCAGCTGAGGAGCCTCTGACTCTGGACCCTGGAGTCAGCCTGACCCCTCCTTCTCTCCCTCCCACACTGTGCCTGCCAGGAAATCCTGCGTTTCTTTCCAACTTCAGACTAGAGCCGGGTACTTGTACACTGTCCCCAGCTCACTCCATCATCTTGGAGCACCCTGTGGACCTGTGCGGGGCTTGGTGGGAACTACCCTGGCTCTTGCCTCACCCCCCAGCCCATTCTCAGCCAGATTTCAGGGACAAAAGGAAAGCCATGGACAGGCCTGGCAGGGACCTCTAGGCCACACCTCTCCTCCCCTGACACTGTGCCTGGAAGGCTCCTCCCCAGCTCACCGCTGCCAATTCTCTGCTATCTGTCCTTGCTGGGAGGCTGCCCCGCAGCCCCCCTGCCACTGCCTGCACCTGCGCCCTATTCTTCTGTGGGCTCCATCTGTTCTCTAGAACAGAAACTCCCCCCCCAGGGGGGGGTTGATGCCAGTTTGCTGGCAACTGTGCCTGGTGGGTAGTCGACAGCAAACACGGTCTGAACAGGTGCATTAGCACCAAGTCAGGGCGCCAGTCCTGGGGAGAGGGAGCTATGGATTGAGCAGCAGGAGACCTGGGACACAATCCTCAGCCTGCCGTCCGTCCCTGATCTGCGACTCGGGTCTCTCCCTCCTGGAGTGGGGCCATGCTCCCTCCGAGGATGGACCCGGCCGGCCACTACCGTGCTTGGAGGGTGTCAGTGGCTCAAATGGAGATACACTTTTGTATTATATATGTTGTCTGAGCTGAGGAAAATAACCAGAATCTGGAAGGTTAATAAAAAGAGGAGATCATGGGAGAAAAGAGGCTTATTCAGTGGCCTTAGCTTTATCAGCCCCCAGGGAGGGAGACACGCCCACCCCAGGTTCAGTTCGGCTCTGCCCACGGCAGCCCTGGGAGCTGCTGAGTCTCCATATGCACGGAGCAAACAGGTGCCAGTCGCCACCAGACTCTGAGCAGACAGCCTGGAGCCAGGCCCTGGCTCTTCCCCTCAGAGCCTGGGCTGTTCTGTGCCACAGCAGCCCTCAGCTGTCCGTGTAAGAGTGAAGAATCCTTCCCATGACATCATCACTCTTCACTTCCTCACACTTTTCTGAACTTCTATTAAAAGGCTATATTTAGGTGACCCTGAGGGAGATGCCCTGGCTTGCTAGAATTTAAAATAATTAAAATTATTTATTAGATTTAGTATTCTATCTTCTGTTGGGAAATTTTAATTGTCGCGACTATGTTGTGCACATTATTCAATTTGCACATTGAAACCTGACTTTTCTGCCTCGTGTGGCTTTTGTCCCACTGACTTCCTTCCTGACATATACTAAGGCCGTCATGCCAAGAGTTATCGAAGTGCAGAACAGCACCCAAATCCCCTGAAACCTGTCATTTTAGTGAACTTTATAGTCAACTTTCTATAATTCTATTTCTCTTCCTTGGGTTTATACAAATTCCAAATGGGAAGGACTTTCTTGTCAGCGTCTCTTACAGTTTTTATTTAAAATACAGAGAAAGCCCTGGCTCTGGGGTGTCCCTGGGATGCCTCTGCTCTGCACTGGTGCGGCCTGCATGAACGCCCCATGGTGCGGCCTGCGTGAACGCGCCCCATGGTGCGGCCTGCGTGAACGCGCCCCAGTGGTGTGGCCTGCGTGAACACGGCCCAGTGGTGCGGCCTGCGTGAACGCCCCATGGTGCGGCCTGCGTGAACGCGCCCCAGTGGTGCGGCCTGCGTGAACACGCCTTGTGGTGCGGCCTGTGTGCACGCACCCCATGGAGCAGCGTGCATGTATGCACCCTGTGGTGCAGCCTGCATGCATGGACCTCATAGCACAGGCTGTGTGGTTCAAAACCCCAGAGGAGAAACGTAGTTTCCTAAGCTTTGCCATGCAAATAACTTGTGCACACTTGAAGGGGAAGGACGGACCCCTGCAGGTATAGTCCCTGTTGAGCACGCTCCTTCCCAACGATCCTAATGTGTTATTCATAAAGATCAGGCAGACAAGGCTCTCAGTGCACTCTGTGTCAGCCCAGCTGGAGGGGCGTGCAGAATGTGATTAGGGGAGACAACTGTGCCTGTCTCCCGTTCTCTCTCCCTGTCTGTCCCTCTCCCCTCTTTCCCTCTCTCTGCCTCGTCTCTCTCCTGTCTCCACTCCCTCTGATAAGCTTTCACTGGGGAGAAGATGGGCAGGAATGTCCAAGGCCTTAAGTCATCATAACCTTAACACTAACTATATTGGCACAGGCTGAGCTAGTTTGCTAGAGTTCCAAAGAAAGGTCTCTCTGGGTGATGACATTGCCCTCAGTGTTGCTGGCTGTCTCTCCCTGTTCTTTTTAAAAATAGCTCCTCCCTTCTTGCTCAGGCCTTCATGGTGCCTGTGAGAAGTTACATGCAGGCCCCACACAGAGAGACTTGCATCAGGAGAATGATGTAAGGCAATGGTTCTCAACCTTCCTAATGCCGTGGCCCTTTAATACGGTGCCTGTGGGTCACGACCCACAGGTTGAGAACTGCTGGTGTAAGATCCTTAGCACCATCCCCGGCCCAGGGTGGGCACATAGGAGCCCAGAACAGCCCCATGCAGGGACCTTGCAGGAGTTGGGGTCCCTGGTGCCCAGCTTAGTGGGTGCTGAGCTTCTGGACCAGGGTGCATGATGTAATGTTTGGGACTGTTGAGACACGACAGGGGTCAGTACAGGGTACCCATAATTTTAAGCTGAGGGGACTTGAGAGGACCACAGGAGCACAGGGTCCCCTTGAACCCTCTCCCCTGGAGCCCCACAGCAGTGCTCTGAATGCCTGGTCTCCCTGCCTTCCTTCCTCACCTCCTGAAGCACTGTCTTCTCTGTCCCAAAGCCCCAGCCTTAGAAGCTTCACACCCTCCATTCCCCACCCACAGGGCATCCCGGGAGACAAGTCCTTACCTGTACTCAACAAGGAGATGTTGGAAAGACTCTCCCCATCAGTGTACCATCAGAGGAAGGACTCCAGTGAGAGCCTGCATCTCAGAGTTTGAACAAGCCAATTGACCACATCTGTACTGAGAGGCAGGACCTGCCATCCCACCAGCCTTTGTGTTATGTCTGTCCTGGGGGCTCAGCCAGCTTGCGTGCTCTAAAGGCCAAGCCCTCATGCTGCTCCCTGTCCCCTCACCATGGACGCAGGGCGATGTTCTCTCACTCTGTGGGGACGCGTGAAGGAGGGGGGAGCTCATAGGCGCTGGTGTGCCTGCACAGTTCTGGAGTTTAGAACATCTGAACGGTTGATGTTGATGGCTGTGTTCTCTTGCTATTTTTTTCCTCACATTGACTTAAAGAGCAAGAGCCCCGCTTTGGTGCAGACAGATGTGGGTTTAAATTCTGGCTTGGACACTGACAACTATGTGGATTAGAGACCTGGCTTCTTTCCAGCCCCACGCCCCTCC
>NW_003852451.1:1899367-1912942 GCF_000181295.1 Otolemur garnettii
CTCCTGCCTCCACCTCCCAAGCAGCTGGGACCACAGGCGCCCGCCACAACGCCCGGCTATTTTTTGGTTGCAGCTGTCATTGTTGTTTGGCGGGTCGGGCTGGGGATTCGAACCCGCCACCTTAGGTGTACGTGGCTGGCACCTGAGCCGGCTGAGCTATAGGCGCCGAGCCTCCTTCCTATATCTTAATGCAAAAGTCAAGGCCGACCCAGGAGGGTTTGCAGACCTCTGCAGACACCACCGCCTGGGCATGGAGCCTGCTCCCTCTTCTCCCACTTCACATGGGCTGCAGGTGTCCTGCCCACATGACCGCATCCTGGAGGGAGGCAGTTCCCAGGGGACAGAGAAGTCATGAGCTACTCACGGGCCTGTGGGCAGATGCCCAGTGTTCTCTTGTCCAGTCTATTCCTGGAGCTGGGCCACAGAAAAATGCCAAGGAAAAGGTGTACACACCATTATCCTGAAAGGAAGGAAACATCACGGAGTGGACACGTGCGGAGGGTGGGGCCTGGAAGGCACCGGCTGCTGCCCGGGAGTCCCTCCGTATCTGCTGCCCGGGAGTCCCTCCGTATCTGCTGCCCGGGAGTCCCTCCGTATCTGCTGCCCGGAGGCACAGTCGGCCTGGTGTGGGCCCAGGGTGGGGGCTGGGGGCTGAGTGGGTCAGCAGCCCTGTGCCGGCTCTGGAATATTCCCATGCAGCTCAAGTAGCATTTCTAGGGTGAGGACAGTGTCCAGAGACTACTGGGACTGCTCCTGCCCTGTGTGCTCTAGGGATGAAGGACTAGATGCTCCAGGATTCTCAGTCACTTTTGAACTGGGGATCAGGTGCTGAGTCCTGCTGTTGCTTATGGTGCTTTGCTGTGGGTCTCACCAGGGATGCCCTGTGGCCCTGGCGCCAGCCCAGATGATGACCACTCACCTGGATGGGCATCCTTGGAGGAGGCCCGTGTAACACCTCCAGGCTGTGGGTTGTTTCAGAAACACATGCACACTTGGCCAAGGCCGGCATGGGTCTCCTCCCTAGGCCTTTTTCTCCTGGAGACAGACACAGCTGGGGCTCTATCTAAAAGTCGCCCTAATGTGACTTTTGGACACTCAGCTTCACCCGCAAGCATTTGCCCTCCCCATGGCCTTCAAATCCTCTCCTCATGCCAGGGGCATCTGGGTGGCATCATTTAGCAAAATGCTACAGCTAGTGCTTCTGAGCCAGCCTCGTGTCCTTAAATAAGACCAACGTTTGTGTGGCAAGGTTTGGCTCATCACATTCTGCTGGGCAGTGCTGGCCTCTTCTGTGACTGATTATTAGAGAATTTGGAAAGTGCCAACTTTCCCCCAGTGGCTGGGTTCTTGGCGCCTTTCTACAGGAAATCCACCCTTCTTTTCTCTTTGTAATTCTTGAGGTCATTCTCTACTTCAAAACCAAAGTGACCTGTGCGTAGAATATTTTAGTTTTTGTTTCAGAGGGTCATTTTGCTTTGTTTTAATATGGGAGGAAGAAAGTATGCAGCTCTCCCGCTGGTGTGTGACATCCTCCCTGGGTGCACACAGAGGTCCCTGGATGAGGGTGCAGGAGAGACACCTGAATGTCATACCGAGACTCTGCCTGTGTGGATGACAGATGGCTGGACGGCGTGTGAGACTCTGCCCGTGTGGATGACAGACGGCTGGACGGCGTGTAAGACTCTCTGTCCGTGTGGAAGATGGACAATTGGATGGCACGTAGGCCTGTTAAAACCCTTCGGCTCACCGGGGCAGGACTGTGTCTGGGAGCGAGGTTTTGAACTGCCATGCAGCTTCCACTCCACGCGCAGTGATTCAGAAATCCCACCGTGTTTCACCACGTCTGCCTTGTTATTTTGCACTTACTGCTTCTTTGGTTATTTCCCTCCTTGATAGAAACAAAGGCTGTGCTGTCAGCAGGAGCCTTGGGCACCTAGTAGCTGGACACGTGCTCTTGAGGCCTAGAGCCGTGATGCGTTTCCTGCTCCCCCAAGAGTCTGGAGGAAGGTGCCTGGCCACGCCTGCATCCCAGGCATCATAGCCGCTCAAGGCCAATTCTGAAAACAGGGTCCCCGGGCAGTGTCTGCCTGGTGGGGGCTGTCGGGGAGGGCTTCTTCCTCTCTCTTGTCATGGAGGAACGACCACTCCCACAGTGTCACCTATTCCATTGGCCAAGCTGTGACCACCCTGGCTGTGATGGAAACTGAGGCAGCAAGTACCTGGGTCCTCAGGTTGTCATGGAGACAGCTGATGCCAGTTGCAGACTGAGAGAGGCAGACACGGCTCTCAGTCCTCATCCCTGCTGCCATCCATGAGACTACACTTCATCCAAAGGGCCCTCTGTCTCTGTCCCTTGGGGCCCAGGTGGCCTCTGGATTGCTTTGGCCAATAGGAATTGGGTGCCTAGTGTTCTTGTGACTCCCACAGAGGCCCGAGCAGCTGGTGGTATGTCTGCTGAGCCCCAGGGTCTCACAGAGCCGAGGAGGCCTCAGTGAGGCTCAGAGCCGCCTGGCAGAGCCGACTGAATGTCACGTGACTGTCACCCCTCCCAGCCCTGATCACAGAGCCGCCCAGTGCTGGTCCTCACTGGGGTTTTGTGGTTGTTTCCTGTGGTTACCATTGTGGCAATAGTGAAACAATCCTGTCTGCAGACATTCTCAGAGCAGAACGCATAGGAAGTGTAAAATGTGTGAAGTGGAGAAAATCAGCCTGAAGCCTGCCGTGCAGAGAAGGCTACTATGAACACTGGGCAGCGAGTTCTTCAAACATTCATTTTTCTGTGCACTCTTTTTTCAATCGCAGACATTACAATGTATATAGGGTTTTAATTTCAGAGCAGAGGGTTTGTATATAGGGTTTTTAATTTCAGAGCAGAGGGTTTGTATATAGGGTTTTTAATTTCAGAGCAGAGGGTTTTTTCTTCATCTTGGTGAATACTTTCCTTAAACATCAGTTCAGTAACAATATTAGGTTATTTGCATAAGCATTCATCTAATTTTAGATGTTTGGACTTAATTTTCTTAATACTTTAAGAATGTGACAAGCTTATCAATGTGTAGCATTTTTGCTTATATCACACTCTCATTATTTCTTTAAGGTCCTAGAGCATAGGCAGCCCACGTGCCCCCACTCTGCACACCCAGATGTGCTCTGGGAAGCTGGTGCCATGTGACACCCCCACATTCCACGGACAGGAGGGTTCTATTTCACTTGTCATCACCAGCATGGAGCCCAATCATTTGAAATATTCCTCAGCACTTATAGAAGAAAGTTTTAGTCCCTGCTGCACAGCTTTCAGGAGGCCCTTGTGCAGTCCCCCCCCGCCTCTACTCTGGGGTCATCCCAGCCACCCTGGTGCTAGCAGGGGGTTGGGGGGACTATGTGGCCTAATTCTGGCATTGACACTGAGGGGGCAGGAGCTAGACGGTGCTGGGGACACACCCTAAGGGAGGTGTCCTGCTCTCTATGTGAACACTGTCAGGTCTGAGGTGCCTTGGGCAGCTGCGGTCTCTCCTTTATAACAGACTGCTTTCCTAAGGGTCCCTCAGCACCTCGGAGCCAACGACGTCTGCACTTCTGGCTCTTTAAGCCTTTTTCTTACGATTTTGAGCACTTTCAGGCTGGTGTCCACTGTGGGTAAAAGGATTTTAGCCATGAAAGGAAATAGGTGTTGTTTCAGCTACAAGAAACAGAAACTCTGACTCAAGCTGGTTTTGAAAGGAAAGAGGAAATGCATGAGCTCACGTACCAGGAAACGGGAAGTGTGGGGCAGGCGTGGACCGTGTGTTGGGTGAGTCAGGGCTCAGCCGTGTCGCCAGGCATTGGCTCTTTATCCACTGCTGCCCATGGCGTGAGCTTTGTCCCCAGGTGGGTTACTGGGCCAGACATGAGGAGCAGCCCCCGTGAGACCTCGGTGCCAGCCTCCCCCAAGGCCCAACCCTGTGCCCAGAGAAGCAGGTGCCAGGCCTGAGCCCCATCTGTGGCCCTGTCCAGGCAGGGGCCTCTGCTCTTCATCTGAGCTGGGGACCACCTGGCTGAGGCTGAGGAAGGAAAGCCTGGGAGGACAAGATTATAGCTGGAAATCTGAATGAATGGTGGCTCCTTTGGCAGGAAGAAGTGGATCCTGTGGCTAGAGCTGGAGGGCACAGCCCCACCTCCGCCTCTCAGGGCTCTAACTGGCAAAGGAGAGGAAGGAGCACGTTTTCCTTGCAGCCCCCAGAGTCAGGGCCTCTCCGTAACTGTGTACATGCAAAGCCGGATGGCACCAGGTTGGGGCTTTCTACAACCCCAACACTAGACCTCGGCTATAGAAAGTGGTAGCTCTGCACAGCAGGTGCCAGGCAGACGCTCCCAGAAGCCACCAAGGGTTCAAGGACAGGACAGCCTGGACCTCACACCCAGGTGGCATGGAGGGAGGGGCTGACAGGACAGTTCCAGGTCCTGCTTGGAACTCTCAGCACAGGGTACAGGGGTGCAAGCTGTGTAGGCCACACAGCCAGCTCCACACCTGAGGGGAGGAGCATACTTGGCAGGGACGCCATGGCCCAACTCGCCTCACTCTCAGCCAGCGGACAAGCTCTGCTCTCACCCCTGCTCTGGTTCTCCACCCAGGGATGTGTCATCTCAGTCATTGGTGTTGCTGTAGATGGGATGGAATAGTGACACAGCCTCCATGCTCTGGGCAGTGTCACATGCAGCAAGGAAAAACTCGAAGATCTCCACGTGGCCACCAGCCCTTTCCAGGCCACCATGCATTGCCTAGGGGATCAGCTTATATGGGGGCCACAGCGCTTACTCACCAGGCCCACGGAGGCTAACGGGCAAGCACGCCAGGAAGGGAGGAAGAGGAATTAGCTCAGACAGCTGACGTCATTCTGTATAACTGTATTGAATACAGATTCCAGTGTGAGAGGAAGGCCTTGCCGATGGCCAGGCGGCAGCAGTGTCTCATCGATCACGTTGGTGGAGTGCAGCAGCGTCTCTCTCCATGTGTTAGACCGTCTGGGTTAGGAACTCTGGGGCAAGGATCTCACAGGCTCCAAGGCAGATCTGCCGTGGTCCCCACTCCCACCCTGTGTCCGCGGTTGGAGGACACCGACTTTGGTCCGTCACTCGCGGGGCATCACCCTGTGAACATGCCGTGCTCACCACATGCTGGACTTACGGCTGCAGCCCTTCTGATGTCACCATTTGCCAAGATTCTCCTTGCCTTTTTTTCAAGTTTAGTTTTTTCCTTTTTTATTGAAGTGACTATGTATTTTTTATTCATGCATTCTACAACTGCCCTTTCAGTGCTTACTCTAACATTTTAGCAAGCCTACTCTTCTTTACAAGGCCTGAAATAACCAACTTCCTCCCATCCTCCACAGAGCACAGGACCTGGGGACGCCGTGGTGTTTGTAGCCATTAGCTGTCTTCCTTGATGTTGGGCTGGTATTTCAGCTCCTCCCTGTCATTAACTGCCGTGTGGCCATCACAGTGCTGGGTACTGTCACTGATTTTTACTGTCAATGCTTGTTCACGTTTACTGGTGTTTCCGTCTGTTTCATTACTTATCTTCCCACCGAATGTCATTTTCCCTTCTAGTTTTAATTTTAATTTTCTTCTCACTGACTAGGGTCCTTTCGTAACTGTCTTTTCAGTGGGGCTGTGCAGGTAGCAAACTCCATCCTGTACAACTATCTCTATTGCTGTGGAGCAATAGTTTAGCTTGATGTAGTTTCATAAGAAATACGGTGGCAGACAAATTATTGTCTTTGGTAGGAAAACGGCTTTTCTATCTGGTTGTTTTGGGATTTTCCCTTTGTCTCGGCTGTCACTCGGTGTGGCCACTTCATGCATCTACTTGTGAGCCCATGTGACTGCATCTTGCTGGCACTTGATGACCGTCTCACCCTGAAGACCCAGGACTTGGATTTGGGGATACCCTCAGCCATCAACGCTTGGTTACCTCCCTCCTTCCCGTTTCTCTCCCGGCTTCTATGGAGTGTGTAATTTACACACGGTAACCTCTCGCCCTGCCCTCAGGGGCCCGAGACTTTGGTTTTTATTTTCGTCCTGAGCATCTCCCCAGATCTATCTTCCAGTTTGCCGATTTACTCACATCTGGTCTGGTCTTTAACACAGGCATTGAGTGTTCAGGCTCCTGGACCACGTTCTCTATCTCCAAACACCTCAGGTGTTCTATTAGCTCTGTTAAACTAGAGCACGAGAATTTCATTGTTGATGTGATAAGTCAGACTTGAAGCTTGAGTTGTGGAAACTGGCCAGCTCTTCTGGGGAGGGGCTGGGTCCACCCCAGATGGTTTCCCTTGGCAGTGCTCTGTCGCTTATGCCTAGATACTTGTTTTATTTAAAAATGCCTTCTCCTATCTTCTCTGTCTCTTTTTCCTCCTCTCATCTTCTGATAAGAGCTGCTTGCTCCAACTCATCATTCACCTTTGAATAACGAGGTGCTTTCTCTGTCCTGCTCTTGCCATGAGAATATTATGCTGGAATTGTGCCCCTTACCCATGGCCCACAGGCTGTGTGTTCATCATTTCTAAGGCACATCTTTGAGTTGGCTTTGGGTGGGAATTCATCACAGGGCTGGAGTTGCAGTCTGGGGCTCTTTCCCCAACAGGCTTTGGTTAACTCTCTGGGCTCCTGTGTGACAGCCCTCCAAGATGACTTCAGACCAAGCTGTACTTTATGTCTAAGCTTTGGCCTTTAGAAATGCTGGCAGTAGGCTCAGTGCCTGTAGCTTAGCGGCTGGGGCGCCAGCCACATACACTGGAGCTGGCAGGTTCGAATCCAGCCTGGGCCTGCAGAACAACAATAACAACTATAACCAAAAATAGCCAGGCATTGTGGCAGGCATCTGTAGTCCCAGCTACTTGGGAGGCTGAGGCAAGAGAATTGCTTAAGCCCAGGAGTTTGAGGTTGCTGTGAGTGAGCTGATTCTACACCACTCTACCCAAGGTGATAGCTTGAGACTCTGTTCAAAAAAAAAGAAAGAAATGCTGGAAGTAAACTCAGTTACAATGAGGATGCACCAACCCAATGCTTTGTTTAAACTGGGGCGGGGGTTGGCTCACAGCAGTTCTGCCAGTGCATCTCAGCAGGGTAGCCAGTGCATCTCAGCAGGGTACACTGCAGTGAGTCTGCCTCGGATCTGTCCGCCTGCTGCTCTGGGTGTGTGGACAGTGTTCCATTATGACTGCCGGCCTACAGCAATTCTCAGAGTGCACTTGGGAGAAAATGGGAGATGGCTGCAGGCTGCAAAGCAAACTGAGACCTGGAGCAGACAGGTCCTCATGGCCCAGCAAGGCAAGTCGGGAGGCATGGGGCAGTGAGCCGGCTGCAGACGCCTCACCATTCATCTCTGATCCCTCCCTGCCCAACTGAATGTCAAGAGTTCAGTTGAACTTGGAACAAAACTTCATCTTCAGAAATATGGGCAGTGATTTCCTACTCACGGCTTATCCTCTGTTGATCCAGAAAATGTTGCAGACACATTCTCATCTGATGACAGCAGGCATGAGGTCCATAGACAATCCTCAGCCATCGATGGCTGCAACCTTGAGCTCAAAGCAGAATGGCAGAACTGGGATCCCAGCTCTCGGGAGAAGATGCCCCTGCCTGCCCTTGACTTTCCTGCCCTCTGACCTGTGGGGTCAGGAGGTAGAGCTTGCTCAAGTGTGTGTAGCCAGGAGGTTCTCAGACAACTTTCACAGCAAAGTTGTATAAGCGGGAGACCCACACGCTGCGCTGGTGGGCCTTGGCCTCCCAGGCAGCTGAAGACAGCGGCTGTGCCTACACCGCCCAACTGTGAGTTTGCTGCTGACTAGCACAATTCATTTCCCTTTTTTGATCCCATTGAAAGACAGGAGTCCTTGAGATTTCATCTTTTGTATGTGGAATGGACAGATGGCAAGGGCATGGCCAGTATGCTAGACCCCTAAATTGTCCTGACTGTGGCCACTCCTCAGGCCAGACTCCCAAGGATGCTGAGTTTATCCGTCAGTAGTACTCTTTTAGTGTATAACACTTAATTTGCTCATTAAACCCATATTTCCTAAGTGTTGAATACAGTGAAGTTATTAAAATCTTTCTTTGTTCCAAATAGTTTCTGAGAGACTGGACAGACACTGGCTGGAATTTTCACTGCATAGAATGCAATGTTGTACCTTCTAAGCCGGTGGCTGACGGCGGCTCGCTCTGTCTACTGCTGCCTGAGATCCATGAGACACAGGCCCCAGCACTGCTGTGTCTTCTGACCTTCTGGCTGACCCTTCCCTTGGACCTAAACTCCTGTCTTTTGATTGCCCCAAATCTGGGTTCTTCCAAAATATTCTTGAGGAAGTGTGTTCTGGGGTGATGGAGGGAAGGGGTGGAAGGAGGCACGTGTTCTTCCAGATGCTTCCTGACCCAAATGTCACCGTCCAGGACCCCATCCTTGCTGCCCGGCCATGGAGCTCCACCCTCCCTGTTTACCCTGAGTCACAGGGGACTCTGCTGGGCCCCACGCCACCCCACAGCACCCCCAATACAAGGCTGCAACAAGCGCAGACTCTCAGAGGGACTTCTCGACACAACGCTGGTTGGGAAGGACAGAGCGGCTGGTGAGCATCCCCAGCAGGGGACGAGGCGTAATGGCTGTTTTCAGTCTCCTGCCTGGGAACTGCGTGGCCTTCCTCCCTGGGGCTCTTGCTGCCTCTCTCCCTGCTCCCCCTTCGCTGTCCTTCCCAAGGGCTCCTGGCCTGTGTCTCTGGAGGCCACAAGGACTCTTGGCTGTGTGTCCTCCCAAGGACTGAGTGGCTGTGCTTTCCCTGAACCGGGGCCCCCAGGTCCCCAACTGTTAGTCCAGAGCAAGCCAGAAGCAGTGACTGTTTTACCCATCATTCCCACCAGACAAGCTGGGCTGGCCAGTCGATGCCCTTACACCAAAAATGCACTTGCTGGGTGGTTTAAACAGCAGAGACTTATTTCCCACAATCCTTGTGAGACTTGGACACTGGACGTCCGGGATGGAGATGGAGGCACCACCTAGTCCAGCCTCAGGGGAGGGCTCTCTTGGTCTGCAGGACCCTCTGGAGACGGGATCCGCCCTCCTCCTTATTTGTTCTGCAGTAACCTGTGTTGCTGGTGATTGCTTTGTGTCTGTGATCACTCCTCACTGGCCAGGCACCAGTCTCATTCTAGATGCTGGGAGCCCAGAGCCAGGGAACCTCCCCGCACAAAGGGACCTGACCTGGCCCCTCCCTTCCAGTGCGGCGGTCCTGCCTGCTCTGCTCAGCTGCCCCAAGAGCTGTCCCTCCACACTCTTGTGGCTAATCTGCTTAGTCAGACTAAGATTTTACCCACACAGGGGTGAAACAAACCATTCATTAGATTTTTTTTTTTTTTTGAGACAGAGTCTCACTATGTCACCCTGGGTAGAGTGCTGTGACATCACGGCTCACAGCAACCTCGAACTCCTGGCATTAAGTGATTCTCTTGCCTTAGCCTCCCAAGTAGCTGGGACTATAGGTGCCTGCCATAACATTTCTCTATTTTGTTGTTGTTGTTGTCATTGTTGTTTAGCAGTCCTGGGTCATTTTCGAACCCACCAGCCCCAGTGCATGTGGCCAGTGCCCTAACCACTGAACAACAAGCACCAAGCCTAGATTTTTTTTTGATTACTGCTTATTGGCTAGGACCTAGGAGAAAAGAGTGAAGTCCCAATACCTCCTAGAGGGGGTCCCAGGTGATGGCTATTGCCCTTGTCCCTCTGGCTCTGGGACAAGTGGTAGCTGTTCATTCAGGACAACCACCCAGCTATCCCTTGACAGCCATACAGCTTCTCCTTGCCGAGTCTTTCAGCGCGAGCCCCTGGCTCACCTCAGGTGGCCTGTTTCGGTGGAAGATGCAGCCTCAGAACAAGTGACTGTGGCACTCACCCTTCCTTAACAGCCCCTCACAGAGGGACACGTGTACCCTCCGAAGCCCAGGCAAGTAGTCACAGCACAGCGGGACTGGTCCTGCCTGAGCTCCTGTTGTCTCACCAGATACGTCGAGAAACACGGGCTGTGGTGTCCAAATATGTCACAGCTCAAAGTGGGACAAGGCTGGCCAGGCTGCTCATGTGCCCTTGGCGGTGTGGAGTCTCCCTTTATTAGGAAAGGACATCCCTTAGGGGGAGAAGAAGGGGCCAGAAGTCAGCAAAGCTCCCCTGATGAGGTGATTTTTTGCATCCCAAAGATGAGGAGCTATTTAGGGTCACCAGGAATGATTTCTGGTAATAAAGAGGCAGTAAAATCTGGCAGATACCTGCCCTTATGCCAAAGAGTCCTTAAATCACAATCTTTAGTGCCTGGTTAGACACTGAGCGAATGTCGGGCCAGGGAACGAGGACTGTGAGCCTGACACAGTGCTCAATTGAACCCAAGCACTGCCACAGGTGGTCACTCGGACCTGACACTGTCACAGTCAGTCGTTTAGACCTGGGCACTGTCACAGATAGTCACTTAGACCTGGGCACTGTCACAGTCAGTTGTTTAGACCCAAGCACTGTCACAGACAGTTACTTAGACCCGGGCACTGTCACAGATGGTCACTCAGACCCGGGCACTGTCACCGTCAGTCACTTAGACCCAGGCACTATAACAGATGGTCACCGAGACCCAGGCACTGTCACAGGTGGTCACTCAGATCCGGGCACTATAACAGGTGGTCACTCAGACCCGGGCACTGTCACAAATGGTCACTTAGACCCGGGCACTGTCACAGATGGTCACTTAGCCATGGGCACTGTCACAGTTGGTCACTCAGACCTGGGCACTGTCACAGTCGGTCACTCAGACTCGGGCACTGTCACAGATGGTCACTTAGACCCGGGCACTGTCACAGATGGTCACTTAGACCTGGGTACTGTCACAGTCGGTCACTTAGACCTGGGCACTGTCACAGTCGGTCACTTAGACCTGGGCATAGTCTCAGCATTCTTTCTGATCCTCGCTTTCTGGAGAAGGCGGGTTCCCCGTGGAGGCTGCAGCTTGCAGCTTCTGTCTGCTCAGGGCAGCAGCGTGCACACTGCAGCCTGATAGATGGTGATTAACATTTGAACCTCTGCTGGTCTGTGGACTTCAGACAACAGAAACCCTTGATCATTTGAATAGAGAAGCTCATGGAAGAGATCATTAAAGATGGTGGTGAAGGTTTCATTTATAGCAAAGTAACGAGCATGGATACTCGACTATCCATACTTTCCATTGCAGATTTTGATATACATGCATTTATGTGGAATGACCATCCGAAAGGTCTGGGCTTCCTACCAAGGAGCGTGACAGCATTTGTTAGCCCAGGGTCATCTTCCTGCTCCCTTTCAAAATATGTCCAATCATTTATTAAAATAGTCCACAGCACCTGTAGTTATACAGCACTAAAAGGTGAGTTTTTCTTAATCTTCCAGAGTAACAGTGTGACGTGTGAGCCTTGGGATTTTAGGAGGAAACGGGAACCTAAGGAGAATTGCACATGATAGAAAATTGCCAAACATTGGGAGCCCCACAAATCTCAGAATCCTTAACACGCTCTTCAGATTGGAACTCGGCGGGCCTGCAGGGAGCCAAATGCCTGTATTTTCTATTCCTATTTTCCTTGCAACTGGTATAGATCTCGACTGACTTTGGGTCACGCAGGGTTTGAAGCCCTCTGTGGGGGGACTTGGCTGTACTCACAGGAAGCTGATGCCCACATCAGCTGGAATCACTCTGGAGCCAAGAGGCTGGACAGAGGGCACCTGCAGGGCAGATGCTGACATGGGGTCCAGGTGGGGGATAGGCCCAGCGAGAGTGTGAGGAGTGGGGAAGGGCTGGCACGGGCAGTAAGTATTTAGGGTGCCGTGATTCATGTGTAAGGAGCATCGCATGCAGCTTTAACTGGAGTGAGAGGAAAGCAGGCTGCTAGCTCAGGTCTGCACCACAGGGCGCTGAGCACGATCAGCTGCTTAAAAATGACCCCACAGGGAAACACGTAGACAAGAAGGGGAAGCTGGGGTCAGGGCGGCCCTGCACCAGCTCAGGGGTGGGTGCCCACGGTGGAGTCCTACTTTCCAAACCTGCCACCCACAGAAGCATCTGTGTTTTCCTCTGGGCATTCCCTCCAAGTGACCACATGTGTGAGGCTCATCACACTTGGCTGTAGGTGGTGGTTCATACCTGTAGTCCCAGCTACTAAGGAGGCTGAGGCAGGAAGATCGCTTGAGCCCAGGAGTTTGAGGTTGCTATAAGCTAGGATGATACCACAGCACTCTAGTCTGAGCAGTGGAGAGAGATTCTGTCTCAAAAGAGATATACTGCACTCACTGCCTGGTCCTGGAAGGAGCCTGTGGGGGACTGGTTGATGAGGTCTGAGGCTGGGGTATTATGGTATCTCTCTCAACCCTGGGGACTTGGAGTTCTCCCCAGCCTTGCTTGGCCTTTCATCTCTGCATGCAACTCAGGCCTCTGCAGGAGGGGACCCTTGAGTGGGTAGAATGCTCTGGATACATTTGGAAGGTTTCTCCAGGTGCTAGCAGAGGCAGGAAATGCAGGCCCTTCACTGGAGCCTCAGGTGCTGCCAAGCCCAGGAAGGTCAGTCAGGGGTCTCCTTCCAGCTGCAGTGAGGTGGCCCTGCTCCAGGTTTGGCTAAGAGATGCACAGATGAGATTTTGACAGGGTTGTGTGTGCGCGCGCGTGTGTAGATCTAGGTAATAGAAACTGATGTCCATAAACAGGTAACATCATTTGGCTTATCAAACTTATAATAAGCAGATTTTCTGACTTGGATTAGAATTTCTTTGCTTTAAGGAAAATTCTGCTGAATGCCATAGAAAAAGTCACATTTGCTGAGTTGTCAGTAAAGAAAAGATAAGACACTATTCCATAAGATGGAGGTGGCGCCCTTGGTGGGGCCCAGGGCAAATGGGGGCCAGGCTTGTTGCAGGGCCTGGCCATAGCCTGCCTGCTGCAGCGTCCACACAGTTTAAATACTTGACAAATTTCTTTAGTGTATTGGCCACATCCTGACAATGTGACAAATGACATTTAGATGCAATTTTAAAATCCCAAGTCTGGCAGGTCCACGTCTCCATTTCTTTTCATCATCAGCCCAGACTTCCCCATAGAGACTCCGCCATCGCCAGCCTGGCCATTCTCTTAGACCCCGAGGAAACAGATTCTCATAGCAGAATTTCTGCTTAAAAGTAAAAAAGCCCAGGCTGAGCAAAAATAGGCCGCCAGGTCCACAGGGTGGGAAGGGGCTACAGCAGAGCATCTTGTCCCGCTCAGCTCCGTCCCCGAGGCTGGGCACCTGCACACAGAATGGGGGATGACTCCAACACAGTTTGAGGACAGGGCACTGCAGAGGGACACCAGCAAATCCTTGAGCTCTGGAAGGACCAGCGGCATGTCACTGCCCTGCAGACTCATTTGTGGCTGTTCTGCAAAGCCGATGCATCTGCGCAATAATCGTGACCCCAGCTCTGTGCTCCCCTCTGCTGAGCACACCTGCTCTCTGTCTCTCTGTCCTGATCCCGGCTCTGTGCTCCCCTCTGCTGAGCACACCTGCTCTCTG
>NW_003852451.1:1912962-1926125 GCF_000181295.1 Otolemur garnettii
TCTGCTGAGCACACCTGCTCTCTGTCTCTCTGTCCTGATCCCGGCTCTGTGCTCCCCTCTGCTGAGCACACCTGCTCTCTGTCTCTCTGTCCTGACCCTGGCTCTGTGCTCCCCTCTGCTGAGCACACCTGCTTTCTTTCTCTCTGCCCCGACCCTGGCTCTGTGTTCCCCTCCACGTTAGCACACCTGTCCTCTGTGGCCGTGGCTGGTGCCCCAGGAAGGAGCTGGGTGGCTGTGAGCACAGTGTGCGTGTGGATGGTTTAGAGGAACCATGGGGACCCAGAGGGCCTACTTGGCAGCCAAGGGGTGTATGCCAGGATACAGGAGAAAAAGGTGTGTGCCAGGAAAAGCCAGATTAAGGCTTTTGCTCCAAACCAGCCTGGTTTCCCTGAAGGGGACAGGGGACCTGAGAGGTTTCCTGGGGCATTGTGTGGGCTTCGTCTGGGGCTACATTAGCTACCTGTCATGCTGTTTCACCATGATAAACATTTAGATGTTGCCACCGAGTAGTCAAAAGGTGAGACCATAGCAGCTGAGATGGAGTGCTCACTCTGCTTCAGAAGGTTACATGACAAGAAGGGTCCTGCATGCCCGCTGGTTAAGAGAGTCCGCTCTGCAGGGAGGCCCCACACTGGGGTCCATGGAGGTTCTGCCTGGCAGCACCGTTGGGATTATTCCTCAGACCTCCGACTCCCTGTCCAGCTCTTCTTCACTCTTCCCTGGCTTATTTCCAGCCCAGAGAAAGCCGAGGAGAAGTGAAGACACAGCTCACAGCACTGCAGTTCCTGCTCCAGCAGAAACATCAAAGATAAATATTTATGCAGGCAAAGAACAGCAAAGTGAAGCTGATGGGTGCGGAGAGGTCAGCTGGGTCCACCCGACCAGCTCATGCTGGGCGCTCCCTGTGGACCAAGCATTAAAGATGCTGATTAATGCTGATGCAAGACAGCCTTCTGCATGTAGTGTGCAGGTCGAGCCTACCGCAGCAACCGCAGTGCCAGGAGCGCTGCACAGTCCTTGTCACCTTCGTGAATGGAGGTTCTCCAAAGCTGCTGCCTGATGTGTGAGGCTCCCCAGGACAATGGTGGAGAGCAAGTGTGACCAAGGGCCACCGCCCTGAAGCTCAGCAGGACCCAGGTCAGACCTCACTGTACCTCTCTGACCTCCAGCTCATCCTCTGGGATGGCTGGGTGGATAAGGATTCTGCTCCCACCTCTCAGAAAACAGACATAAGGGACTTCTGATGTTTAGCTTGGAGAAGATAGAGAAAGGACGTGCAGGGAATCTCAGAGCTGATTCCAGAGTTAACTATGAAAGAAGGAGCAGTGTCAGCTGGTGGGGGAGCCGGAGGGCAGATCTTGTGAGAACCAAGAAGCAGACATTGCAGGGAGATTTCACCTTCACACACACAAAAGGAACTTTTCCTGAATGGCAGCTGCTTCTAAATAGATAACTCTCATTGTGAGTGGTGGGAAATCTCTCCACCAGATCCCAGCAGAGCCACCAAGGTGGTGCTTGACAAACACCCCGAGAGTTCACGGGGTTCTGGTGAGGGAGCCACTGGACCCTTCCAGCATGTTCTCATCTCCCTGGGCTTTCTTCTGGTCCTAACTGAAGGCAGACTGGGGACAGGGGCACGGTCTTTCTTGTACCCCCACACACCGGAGCACCACCCACCTCACTCAAGTGAATAAATGAATGGAAAACAGCCCTTATCAGGCTGTGTAGGTTAAGAACAGAGGTGTAGGTTCCAGGCTGCCCTGGACTTGAATTTAGCCCCATTGATGACCGGACACCAGGTCTTGCCATGGTACCTCTCTGCACCTTACCCCTGCAACGTGCTTGGTCCAATATAACTGCCCACCTTATTAGGACTGAATGACATATTCTAAGGAAAGCCCCTAAGTCAGAGCCAGGAGTGAAATTTAATGAATATTGTGATTACTTTTGATTCAGTTTTGTAAATGTCTTGTAAGCCGTCCATTTCCTCTAGCCGGCAGCAGTGGCCCTATGCAGAGTGAACCCTCTGCCCGGGCACTGTTGCTCCTGCCGTCCTGACACCTGTAAGGTGCTGAAGGAGGGTGACCACATGCACACGGGAGTAATGGGGACATGAAGGGGACGAGAGGCAGCCTTGCCACTTCCTAAGTCCTTTTCCTATTCAGTTAGAATCCAGTCTCTGAAATTCTTCCACTACTTTTTCCTGAAAAATCTGATATGGTTCAGATTCATCTGGTTCTATTGTTTGCTTTATCTCCTAACCTGTAGTGTCCGCTACACGCACCATTCACTGGAATGTAACCCAACCCTTGGGGATCTGGGCCTCCCATGGGGAACACCACCGTCAAAGCTTGCGGTCCCACCAGACGCTGAGGGGACGGCTGACTGGGTTTCGGTATGAATGCAGTGGGTAATTTCTGGCAGTGGGTCACCTGCTGATTAACCACTCTTAAGTAGCTTTCTCCCTGGGCTGCACTGGGCACCTACTGGCCTCCTGAAGCAGAGCAGAGGTGGACAGAGTGAATGGTGACTGTTGAGTGATCCGCTGGATGGTGAGTGCCCTGCATTCACCGCCAGGGAAGCTGGGAGTGAAACTTAGTAAAACTGTTTTTTTTTTTTGTTCCTTTTGAAGCAGAAATGCAGCATAAGAGCCTTATTCATGCAGGAAAGAGGACCAGCCAGGAAGAAAAACACGAAATGTGGAGGGAGAACACGGCAGTTTGCAGAACTCACAGGGTGGGAGTTGCTGCCCAGTGCGTCCACTCTGTGCAGGGCTCCCAGCAGGCCCGGTGGCCGTAGCTCAGCCCTGGGCTCACTACTCACCTGATTGGCAACTTGGACTTTGTCCTTAGTTAATTCAGAATAGGAGTGAACTGGGCAGACCAAGCTGGCCTTTTGCTTTCTGACTCAGCCTCTGCTAGTGGGTCCCCGGGGCTGTAGCCCCCTCAGCAGGGTTCAACCTTCATCATTTGTGTCAGAAGCTCAGCCTGTGGGTTTGGGCTCTGGGCCACTGTCAGTTTCTCTTCATAGCAGTGGTTTCTAGGTGGACTGCTGATGCACTTGGCTTCCCCCATGCTCAATGAGCGCTCTGCTAACACCCTCCTTGCCTCAAGCTGCGTTCTTAGTCCATCATGGCCTCTGGTGAACAACTGTGAAGAGTCATGTACTTTTGGAAAAGAATCCCGAAGGGAAAGAGTGGCCTTTCCGTTTTTCCTGGTCTGGGCAATGAGGGCCTTCTGCTCCTGGTTGACTGCCTGGGGAACGGCCTGTCTCAAGTCTCTGCAGTGAGAGCCTATTGACCAGCAGATCCCGTACTCAGGGTCCCAAGGGGGAGGAAAAGGCAGGAGGGCCCTGGAGGGTCAGCAGGCCGTGTAGTGACAGTACAGGTACCCCCAGACCAGGTGAGTGTGAGTGTCCCACACCTCAAGGGCTGTCCATGGTTTTTCCCACCCCTTCGGCCCCCTCCTGGGTCGCAGCTCAGGACTAAGAGTGCTAAGGGTGGGCTGGGGGCTCCTGAGCAGGGGTCCTGTACCTCTGGGGGCCTGGTTTCCAGCCTGCTGTGACTATGTGGTAAGGCAGTGTCAGGAGGCCAGGGAAGGGCTAATCCAAGACCCCCTCTGCCTTTGGGGGTGCAGGGGTGGGGCAACAGGAGAGGGCATGGCCAGACACTCACCAGGTTCTCTGGGGTTCCACCCTGGCCCCTGGAGTGTACCACATGCCTCTACCATCATGGGGTCGAGGCCACTAGAAGGCTCCTCCTCCTTCAGGTGGGGTGTGCCCCTGAGGAGAACAGGAACTCAGGAGCTGTCTGGCTTACCGTGAGGACTGTGTCTGGACTGTGTCTGGACTGTAATGGGGCCAAGTATCCTCAGAAGGCAGGAGCTCCCACTTATCAAGGATACCAGGTAATCCGAGGCTGTGAGCTGGTGCTCTCTGTAGGAGAAGGGACTCACGGTTTACTAGGTCTCCTGCACATACCCCGAGTCTATATGGGAGGCCATATCCACCAGCCAGTTGGTCTGAGGCTGATAAGTGAGGCTGGATTTGCTATCTGGGCAGCCGCCTCTGGTCAGCCTCCAGGGTCAAGGGTCAGAGGGACCCAAGCAGCTCACACAGGTCCCTGCACTCTTCAAACACCCCAGTGTCCTTCGTGGCAACTGGCCAGCCTGGTTGGATGGGAAAGGCAGCTATGCTAGGTGGGGTAAGTGCCCCAGGGTCAGGACTGACAGCTCTGTGGGGCTCTAAGCCCAGCAAGAGACAGAGGAAGAAGAAATGCTGCCTTTGGTCCCAGGTCCCAGCTTATCACACTCGGGGGGCCCCGACACCATGGACTCCATAGGGGAGCAGCCCAGGCTGTTCCCAGTGCCAGGATGTCCATGTCTGACCCTGCTCTTCACTCTGGGCCTGCACCCCTGCTGCCTGGCTGATCATTCCATGCCACTGGGCAATCAGAGAGGCTTTATAGTGCTTTCTTGAATGTGTGCCGTTTTGGGAGACGGCGGCCTGAGACTAGAGCTTCCTCCTCTCCAACTGAGCTCAGGTCCCTCCCACCCTCCCTGTTTGAAGCAGTCAGGTCAGCAAGGGCCTAGGAGGTGGCGGCCTGGTGCTGGGCCTGGTGCCTGATTCGGTTGGGCCTGCTGCTGTGTTTGGAAACTACCTGGAAGGGTGCTTGTCCCTGATGTGAGGCCACCTTCCTCAGCTGCCATCAGCCCTGGGAACCTGCAGAGCACACTGCTGGCTGGGGAGGCAGCCCCTCACCTGTCTGCCTGGGCTCCGCTCACTCCTCTACCTGTCCCCTCCCCTTGTCCTCTGCTCACTCCTCCACCTGTCCCCTCCCTTGTCCCCCGAGGTTGGTGTCCATACCTCCGTCAGCTCCGCATCCCCTCCAGTTCTGTGTCCAGCACATGCTTTAAAAACATTGCTGCCGGGCTGAGTAGGTGCCTGCAGAAAGGAAGCAGCGGGGAGCACACACCCTGGGTGACGTCTTCCTGGCAGGCAATAAGCAGAAACGTGACATTCTAGGGAAAGACAGCTCAGAAAACAGCAGGAAGGGACAGTACCAGGGAGAATGACCAGAGTGTTATTCAGGGACAGCCACCCTGCCCCAAAGGCTGTGTCTAGTCATCCAGTCTGCAGCCGTAAAGCTGGCTTGACCTAAACATTCAGGGGAAGAAAAATGTCATCTAACGCTGCTCCGGGAGGTTGGTGGGCAGGTCAGGGAAGAGGGCAGGGTGCGCTGGCCTCGGGCAGGGCATGCTGGGAAGAAATAACAAACCAGAGCTGGAGCCTGGCCCGCAGCCAGGCTGAGATAAACAATTGTTTTCAAAGTAAACAAGCTTCTGCCCTCATGGCAGAAGCCACTTAGATCTTCTGCTCTGCTAAGCAACACACAGCAGGGCCCTGAGGGTGGCTGGGCGGATGTTTAAATGTCACCCGAGCTGCTGGGCATGAGACTCCGGCCACACGTCTTTCTTCCGTTAGATCAAAGAGGTTTGTGGAAAGGGTCAGAAAGACCCAGCAAAGGGGAACCAAGAGTCCCTGCACTCCCCAGGCTCTGTCCCATTGCCACCTGGCCATTTCAACAAGAGGCACAGGGACAGTGCTGCCGGGGCAGGACATGCTCCCCAGCACATGGTGCAGACCGGAGAGGCCGGTATCGGACAGAGAAAGGAAGGAAGCTGGGCGTCAAACAGGACGTGCCGACTCAGCTTCCCAGAGGGGCTGGCCGAAACTGGCAGCTCCACGGAGGTTGAGCACAAAGGCCTCCGAGGGCAGGGCGGGAGCTGTGGTCATGGGACCCTGGTGTGCAGAGCCCCACGTGGCGGGGGCGGCAGAGGTGGGGAGGGGCTGGACAGAGAAACCAGGCTGACTCGGGGTCAGGGGGTGTGTTTACTGTGGAACACTGGCCATCTCACCTGTTTGCTGTGTAGGGAAGGTCACTGATGGTCACCACCATCTGCAGAACTTTCCGTGTCCTGAATTGAAACTGTCCCCATGAACGCCAGCCCCGTCCCTCTGGTCCCTGCTACCCTTCTACTTCCTGTTTCTATGAGTGTGACAACTCGAGGGACAGCCTCTGTGGGGACACCTGCCCTGTGAAGGGACGCCTGTCCTGCCTGTCCTTTGGTCATGGCTTATCCCCTAGCCTGGTGCCCACTCTGCTGCTCGCACTAGAGCTTCCTTCCTTCTGGGACTGAACAGAGGCCACTGTACAGACATTCCAGTGGGATTTGATCAGCGCAAAGCTCTGTAAGAAGTGGGTCTGGCTGTTTTTGTTTATTTTCTCAACAGTCTCGGGTGGCCCTGTGTCTAACCTTCGTTGAAAATACACACAAAATAACACAATATGGAAATGATACCTTGTGTTTCCAATGTGGAAGAGCAGGGGTACACTGGGGAGTCCTCAGCCACACTGTCACCACTGAAGGGCCCTCCCAGGCTCTGTTTCTGTGACGGGGAGGCCAGGCCAGGCCCTGAACAGGTGCTGCCCCAGCATGTCTGTCCCCCTCTCTGAGCTGAGCTGGGGGAGGGAGAGATGGCCTGGTGTGAGTGGCACAGGCATAGGCAAAGGGCACTCTGCCTCTGCCCCCACATGCTCACCAGGACACTCTGACACCAGAGTCCCCAGCAACACCAGGGTGCCTGTAATTTAACTCAGGCTTGACACCTCTACTAAACTGATGCCAGAGCCCATGGGGGTGGGAGTCTGAGTTCCACAATCTTGTCCCCCACTCTGGTTCAGTCACAGGCCTTTGGCTGTGATCTGTGCTTCTGGCCAACTGGCTGTAAACCAGGGCTGTCACATGTTTTCCTCAGGTTTGATCTGCGGGAGCTTAGAGAACTTGCGGAGACACTCCACTTACATTTCCCTGTTTACACGAGGATCATGGATGAACAGCTGGGGGAAGGATGCTTGGGGCAGGGCCGGGAGGAAGGGCACATCTCTGTGCCCAGTGACCCCGAAGCTGTGCTCATGTGGGTTTCGGTGCAGCTGATGACATCATTGGCTATGGGTGATTGACCCACCCCCAACCCCTCCTCCTCCTTGTGGTCACCCAGGGAGAGGGACATGGTCATGCAGACAGCACATGGTGCGTGCCTACCAGGTGCCCAGCCTGTGTGGCCTCAGGGTAGGTGTGGTGAGGCTGTTGCTGCCCATTTTATGGCTGAGGCAAAGAGAGGTTAAGCCAGTTGCCCAATGTTACACAGCTCATGGGAAACCCTTCAAATCCTAGGATTTAAACCCTGGTGATCAGGGGTGGCAGGTAGCAGGTGGATCACGAGCCAAAGCTAGTAATATATTTTGTGCATCTTGAAGGAAACAAGTTTTAGAGGAAAGGTTAGTCCTTTTTTTCTCAGACGTGTGTGCCAGCTGTCAGCTGGGCCTTCTGACAAACTTCAGGTAGTATTTAAACCAAGACCTCACTATCTTTGCAGTGCCCGCTGGCACCTGTGTGGGAGGCTGTACCCCTGAGGGAAAAGCAGTTGAAGAGCCACGGAGAGGCTTCCTTCCAGGGCCGGTACCAAAATCACACAAAAACATGGCCCAACAGACAGCTCCACACGTGGGTTTGGGAGTCGGGGAGGGGTGAGGTGACAGTGGCGGTGTCTGTCCTGAAGGCTCTTGCTCATTCACAAAGGAAATGGTAGCAGCACCCCTCAGACCCAGACTGTCACAATGGGAATGGCAGGTGCACTCTCAGGCCTGCCACTTCCCTGCTACAGACACATGCTCTGCCTCTACAGGCCATCAGGCAGTCTGAGCAGGCCTGGTCCCCTCCCCAGACACACACATGCTCATAAACAAACAGTTGCACGCATGTGCAGACATGCACACATGTAAACACACGAGCGCATGTGCATGTGAACACACACACAGGCATACACATACATGCCCACACGACACATGCACATACAGCACATACACATATAACATGTGCACATACCACATGTGCATGCAGGATATGTGCACACATGACATGTGCACAAAAGACAGGTGCACACACAACACACGCACACAGGACAGGTGCACACACAACAGGTGCACACACAACACATGCACACAGGACGGGGCACACAGGACACATGCACATAGGACAGGTGCACACATGACAGGTGCACATAGGACAGGTGCACATATGACAGGTGCACACATAGGGCCTGCGCCCCAGCTCCTGTCCTTGCCTCTGGGACGGGCTGGCTGGCACCCCTGCTCCGCTCACACCATGTCACAGGCCTATCCCCCACTTTCTACCAGGGGTTCTCTTTTCAGAATAAGCACTGAGTTGTCCTTGGTCCTCACTCTGTGATCTGGGAGAAAGTTGCACCCGAGCCTCCTCAGTGACCGTTTCCTGGCTCCTGTTTATCTGAGACTCACCTGGGATCTCCTTTTATATTCACAAGGGCCTGGGGCTGCTGGGGGCCACATTGCCCCTGTTTGCAAGGTGGGCTCTGAGTCCCAGTGCTGTCTTCTCTGTAGTTGTGGGGGGTGGAGGGGTTCCAGTTTGCAGGTGGTGGGTTGTCCTCTGGGGCCTCATGGGAATGTGGCTGTCAGTCAGGCAGCTGGAGAGGGTCTGGCTTTATGCTCTTTCAGGAAGGGACCACAAAGGAGAGGGGCCAGCCCAGGACCTTCGAGCTGGCCAAAACACCAGCCACTGATCTAGAAAGGGTGCTGGGCCCCAGGGTGGGGCTGTTCACTTTGACGCCGGGCCCTCCTCTGTGGGTGTCACAAACACTGCCATTGCCTGGCTTGGCTCTAGCAGGATCTAACAGGTGATTCTTGACGTCTTTCACGCCAGATTTTCCATGTGTCAGACCGAGATAGGGAGAGATCTTTGACTGTCTTTTTATTCTCCCATCTGATGTGCTCCCACAGACAGCTGACAGCAGAAAGGTGAAGAGTGGGGAGGGCACAGTCCACTCGGCGTTTGTGCACCTGCCGCCTTTGGAGGTGTGGCAGGTTTCTGGGTGAGGATGAGGTGTGGGGAGGGCAGCATTGGGCCCAAGGAGGGAGAGGAGTGCTTGGTGCATCCCAGGGCGGCATCTGCTCCATGGACCTGCAGTTTTAGACTGAAAGGGCAGAGTGTGACTGTGACAATTTCACGTTAAGAGCAAGTATTTCTCCCTATCTTCCAAACCCCAGCAGCGAGCAAGAGCTATCCAGGAGTAGTGCTTTCTTCTCCTGTGAAATTCAGCTTTGCACCAGGGCACTGCTAAGAGGCTAAGAGCCAGAATTTGGGTACAGCAACCTTCAAAACATAGTCAGAAGAGGTACAAGGCTGTAGGAGAGGCCCAGCCCATGGGAAGCTGGGGAGGTGACTGAGAAGTGGCCTGGGGGAGGTGTCAGGAAGCCCAACTTAGCGGCCACAGTGGGCACTGTTGACTTGAGTGTGGGTCTCAACTGGACTGGAGCCCTGGCCGCCCAGCTGGGTCAGGACAACTTGCTTCTTTGATTGTGGTTTTATATGCCTGATGTCCACCACGTGACAAGAAGCCAAGAGGACAGCCAGATGAGAGAATGAGGGTGGGATGAACTGGGGCCACAGCAGGAAGAAAAGTGTGCTGGAGTGACACTCATGGGGACCGGCGGATGCTGGCTTAGTTCCACCTTTCTCAGATCCAGCGCAAAAAGAGCAGTGGCTGGTACCCTGTTTATGGTGTTTGTGTAATAAAAATTAGCAACCAGAGACAGGCCTCAGTCGTTGTCAGTTAGAAGAGCAGAGGAGACGTGCCTGCAAGTCCTTGCACCTGTGGGAATCTTCCTCTCAGGGCTCTGGAAGGCACAGCCTTTGGTGAGAGGCTGAGCACAGAGGCTGGACAGAGGTGGCCACTGAGAGGTAGTACCCCTTGTCCTTCCTGTGACTGCTCGGGAGACTTATCCATGGGGACGATACAGCTGGGAAATTACTTGTCTTTGTCAGCCTCAGGCCTGGGCAGACTCCAGCCAGGGCTCCAGGGAAGTGGGAGCGTTGAGGAGACGAGGCCAGGTATGCAGCCAGGTCTAGAGCACACTGACCACAAGCCAAGAGAGCCACAGAGTGGATGACTGAGGCTGCTGTGGTGTAATTTGTGCTGTTGTCACTGAGCACCACAGGCTGGGTAACTGAAAATGAGTAGAAGTGTGTTTGGCTGATGGTTCTAGAGTTTGGGAGTCCAAGGGCACAGTGTCAGCACCTGCCCAGCCATCTGGTGTGGGAATAAGGAGAGAAAAACTGGGGACCCAACATACCCTCTTGCCAGGAGCCCTGGGCTGCAATAACCAGCCCTCTCCCGGAGGACGGCATCCATACACCAGCCATGGCTCTGGTCCCCTCTACAGGACACCTCTTCACATTGGCTCAGAGACAATTAAATGACAGCATGTGCTCTGGAGGGACAGCCAAACCACAGCAGAGGTCGCAGCACTTCCCATGTGGATGCTCTTCACTGACCAGCCAGGGTGTGAGACTCACTCGGGCCCCTGTGCTGCAGAGAAGGGGGAGAGGCACCTCCTGGGACTTCGGGGACAGGAGCTCGCCCTGTCCTCTTGACGCACACCTTCCTTTGCTCTTTCATTTGCTCATGTTTGTCACATGTCTATGTGGACCTGAGACTCCCCTGGCCCAGTGCCGAGCTGGGGCTGCAGGATTCCTGCTGTCATGGAACGTCAGTGCTGGTGGGAAGGCAGGAGGGAAGTGCTTCCCTGGACGGACGTTGGTGTGCGGCTGACACAGAGATGATCTGGACCACGGGGATGGGGGGCCCTCTGGGCCCAGACCTGCTGGGACAGCTGGGGGCCATATGGGGCGATCACAGTGGAGAGGGCTGTGGTGCCTGGGTGCGGCGGGGACAGCTGACCTGGCTGCTGTGGTATGTGAGGGAGAGAGGTGAGGGAAAGGCTTATTGCAAGGGCAGTGGGAAGGCTCTGGGAGGACCTGACCTGTGCTACAAGTCTCTGGCTGCTGCATGGTGGACGCACTGCGGTAGAAGAGCCGTGACAGACAGTGCGGCCCTCGGGTAGGCAAGGCGGGAGCTCAGACCAAGGTGGTGGGGGGTGCGACTGGGGGGTGGGACCTAGGGCGGCTTGTGCCGTAGGTTTGATGCTGAGGTGCAGGGGACCCAGCCCTGTGCCCCACTGGAGCAGGAACCAGAGCTCTACACAGACACCCCGTTGGGAGGCATCCAGGATGGGGTACAGGGTCAGGAAAGGCCTGGCGTGGGGTGCAGATGGGGAGGCATCGGCCTGATGGTGCTCAGCCTGGGGACATGGTGGAGGATGTGAGCGGGCAGAGCACAAGCTGTGACAACCCCACCTGGGAAGCATGAGGAGGAGGTTGAGCATTTGAGGCCATTTCCTGTGGACAGACCTTCACAGACGGACACAGCTGCTCTGTAACAGCAGACAGATGGTCATGACATTGGGCTCTAAAGTTGCCAGGTCACCCCCTGATTTTAGATTGTCGTATGTGCCACGTAACAAAACATCAGGGCATGTAATCTCATCCTTTGGAAATGTGGTCATGACTTTAGGGTCTTTGAATAGTCCCTTTAGAAAGGCCCTTTTTTTGTTCTAAAACCAACAGATCTCTCTCCCTGACAGTGCAGGTCACTGTACCAACACCCCATGGAGGTGGTGTTGGAGCCTCCAAAGTCACTAACTGAAGTCCTCCCCCCCTAAGGTGATAGTATCAGGATATGGGACCCTTGGGTGGTGATTGGAGGATTAGTGCCCTACAAAAGAGACCCAGTGAGCGTCCCCTCCCCTTCCACCAGGTGAGGACTCAGTGGAGACACCATCTGTGAACCAAGAATCAAGCCTTCACCGGACGCCAACTCTGCTGGTACCTTCATCTTGGATTTCCAGCCTCGACCCTGTGGAGTTTGGTGACAGCGGCGTGAGATGACAAGAAGCATATTTTACATTGTAAGTGACAGAGAGGGAAAAGCCTAGCTTGAAAATACAGGGAGTTCTGCAGAGACTCAGAACCATGTAACTCCCAGTCACTGGGGTTGACACCAGTTCCCTCCACCCTCCCACTTTCTAGCGCCTGGACTAGATCAGACACTTTGTCTCCTGACTCGCACTGCTAGCCGCTGGTGGCAGCATGATGAAAATTACTTACAGACGTTACTGTGACTTCGACATCCACGTCTCCAGCTGGACGGCGGCTCCTTGGGCGCTGCTTGTACCATGTTTACCTTTGACTCCCGACACACAGTGGGGACTTTATAAACATTGTGAACACCACGCCCCAACTCATCAACTGCTTCTAACAGGATTTTCTTTCAAAAACACAGACTTCTTTTCATCCTCACCTTGAAGGTTGCTATTACTGAATTATCACAAATTCCCATGAGACCATCCAACAACCAGAGGAATTATTTGAAAACATTGTATCCATCTGGTGAGTTTTCAGGTTACATAGACAGCATATTTCCCTAAAACCTCGCTCTAACCCAGCATTTCATTTGGAGCTATTTTTCAGCATGGCACCTGAAGTCACTTTTCCGCCTCTGAGTTGGGTGATTCCGAGCTTCCATTATCTTCAGGCTCAGGTGGGATAATTTGTCTGCTTGGTGGTTTGAGAGTGGGTCCCACTTTGCCCTGCGCTCTCTCTGCTGAGTGCCGGACTGACCCATCTCTGTCCTCCCCCCACGTGGCAGGGCCCATCAGGGTATGGGCTTGCTCCTGGTGAGCAAGTTACAGGAATCAGAGCAGTTGTAGGAAAAACTAAACTCCGCAAGAAGGAGCCACACACAGAAGAGGTCCCTCCCCGTACCATGGAGCTGGGACGCAGAGGGTTTATTTTTTTATTTTATTTTTTTTTTTATTAAATCACAGCTGTGTACATTAATGCAGTCATGGGGTACAGTGTGTTTTTGAGACACATCAGAGCCAATCTCCACAAGTACTCTGAGCTTGACAGGAAATTGGCAAACATAATTCCTGGCCGGGTGAGAGGACGAGTTCAGGACAGCACTGACGGGGCCACTGGCCGGGCAAGAGGATGAGTCCAGGATAGCACTGACGGGGCCACTGGCCGGGCGAGAGGATGAGTCCAGGATAGCACTGATGGGGCCACTGGCCGAGCGAGAGGACGAGCCCAGGACAGCACTGACGGGGCCACTGGCCGGGCGAGAGGACGAGCCCAGGACAGCACTGACGGGGCCACTGGCCGGGCGAG
>NW_003852451.1:1926221-1933808 GCF_000181295.1 Otolemur garnettii
CTGACGGGGCCACTGGCCGGGCGAGAGGACGAGCCCAGGACAGCACTGACGGGGCCACTGGCCGGGCGAGAGGACGAGCCCAGGACAGCACTGACAGGGCCACTGGCTGGGCGAGAGGACGAGTCCAGGACAGCACTGATGGGGCCACTGACCAGGCGAGAGCACAAGCCCAGGACAGCACTGACGAGGCCACTTTGGGTTTATGTTTGGCATCATTGACTTTTCCGTTTCTTTCATTAGTTCTGACCAGACACCACATGGAACTCCACAAAAGCCCATCTCCCCATCCACAGGTGAGGGGTCCTGCTCAACTATACAGCGGACATGGGGGGGACTCCGGGTGGCCTGTGGTAGTGTCCTGCCCTACCACTCACTGTATGTCTGAGGGGTGCACCCGTGTCCTTCCTGCAGGAGCCCAGAGACACCTGGGTGGTCCCCAGGCACCCAGTGGGAGAGACGACACTGCACAGAGACCCAGGGCCTGAGCGTTGACACTGGGCTCCAGGTACCATTTCCTGGGCAGCACCTCATCCTGATAGCAAAGGACAAAAGGTTGTCGCTTGGGGGGATTCCAGGCCAGCGTGTGCTCACTGCTGTCAGGATACAGCCCTGTTGGAGGTAGGGAGCGTGTGTGTGTGAGACAGTGTGTGTGTGAGACAGTGTGTGTGTGACAGTGTGTGTGTGAGACAGTGTGTGTGTGAAGTGTGTGTGTGAGACTGTGTGTGTGAGACAGTGTGTGTGTGACAGTGTGTGTGTGACAGTGTGTGTGAGACAGTGTGTGTGTGTGACAGTGTGTGTGTGAAGTGTGTGTGTGAGACAGTGTGTGTGTGACAGTGTGTGTGTGAGACAGTGTGTGTGTGACAGTGTGTGTGGACAGTGTGTGTGTGTGACAGTGTGTGTGTGACAGTGTGTGTGAGACAGTGTGTGTGTGAGACAGTGTGTGTGTGAAGTGTGTGTGTGAGACAGTGTGTGTGTGACAGTGTGTGTGTGAGACAGTGTGTGTGTGACAGTGTGTGTGTGACAGTGTGTGTGTGTGAAGTGTGTGTGTGAGACAGTGTGTGTGTGAGAAGTGTGTATGTGTGGCAGTGTGTGTGTGACAGTGTGTGTGACAGTGTGTGTGTGAGAAGTGTGTGTGTGACAGTGTGTGTGTGTGACAGTGTGTGTGTGACAGTGTGTATGTGACAGTGTGTGTGTGATGGTGTATGTGGTGTGTTTGTGATTGTGTGTGGTGGATATAGTGATATAGACCCATGTATGGTGTGGCAGTGGGGTGTGTGTGTCTGCATGTGAGTGTATGTGTGGGGTTGTGGGTCAGGGCTCAGGCCCAAGGGCTCACTCCAGGAATGGCTGGTGGGGTCTGGACCATCCACTCACATCCCAGGATGTAGGGGGCTGCCCACCCCACAAGAGGGGTGACCTGGGCCGACTGTGCGGTCCTTGTCAGCTGCACCTCCCTGGTGCTCACCCAGGCCGTCTGCTTCCTGCCCGGCTGAGGGCTGTCTTGGTGGAGTGTGCAGAGCTCCTCAGAGGCTGCTGTGCATGCACTGGGCTGTGAATCAGCCCCCACCCCACCAACCCCCCTCTCTGCAGTGACCTACATGCACGTCCTTTCCTTTCTCCAAGAGAAAGGCTGAGGAGGATTCCAAGAGTCAGGGTCTGCCTTCCACGGCCAGCATTGCACTCTGCCCACGTTTACAAAGGCAGAGCCACTGGACCTGGTGTGGTCTGGACTTAAACAAGAACAGAGCAGTGGGACATGGGCAGGTGGCAGCCAACTCATTCACTGTGGCAGTTGTCTGAACCGGCCTGGGTGTGCCTGGCCTGCAGGTGCATGAGGACTAGATGGGCATGTGGCTGTGCCCAGCAGCCTGGGAATGCCACCGGTGCCTCAGTTTACCCCTTCAAGTACGGGTCACGGCGTGCCTTCTCACCATGCTGAGACAGGCTCCACAGAGGAGAGTCTTGGCCTCAGAGTGGCCCTCGTTGGGGATCAGAATTGCAGCCCCATGGGACATAGTGCTGGGCAGCATGCAGAGAGCCACAGGAGTTTTCTCTGAAGTCCTGAGGTGTGATAATAAAGCTGTGGTCATCTGAGCTCAGAGACCATGGCCACCGATGCAGAGCCCTGACCCTGGTCCTGCATCCAGACTCTGGGCCTCTCTCTCTGACCTCAGGCTGAGGAGCTGCGGGACTGAGCATGACCCTCAGTTACTCAGCAGCACTGCCCCTGGCCGCCGCTCTGGGAGGGCCTGGCTCACTCATGTGGGGAATCCTTTGGGAATCTCCCCAGAATGTCTTGTCTTGGCTGTGTGTCTACGACTTAGATACACATGGCTCCCACCTCCTTCCCTGCCACTGTCCTCCACAGGGTCAGTGGTTCAACTCTGAAAATGGGTTTGCCTTTCACAGGCAGGTAGATGGAGTGGGAGATAATGCTGGGAATTTAATTTTCTGTGAAAATCCAGAAATAGTTGCTGGGTTATTTAGGCAGCTCACAGACCAGCCCTGAAGACAAGTCCAGAGAGGATTCTGAGAGTGTTCTGGGTGCTGGGACCATGAGCGGTGGGACGTGCACTGCTGTGGACACATGGGTCCCCCCGTAACAGCCGCAGGGACACGCACTGCCACGGACACATGGAGCCCACCGTGACAGCCACAGGGACACGCACTGCCGTGGACACATGGAGCCCACCCACCGTGACAGCCACAGGGACACGCACTGCCATGGACACATGGAGCCCACCCACCGTGACAGCCGCAGGGACATGCACTGCCATGGACACACGGGGCCCACCATGACAGCCGCAGGGACATGGTGTTTTGAGGCTTCCTCCAGGCTCCTGATGTGCTGCGGAAAGTGAATAGGCATTTGTCTGCTCTGGAAATTTTCCAAGGCAAGACAATGGCTCCTTCACCCCAAGATCCCTGAAAATTGCTGGGGCCACTCCCAGCCCTGATACCAGGAAATGAATTTTTAGATCAGAGAGGGTGGGGGAGGGAAGGGGCAGTTCAGGGGGCGTTGACAACTGGCTCTGCAGAAGTAGCGGGGGGGTAGACGGGAGACGCACATCCTTCCGACAGAGGGTGTGAGGCCCTCAGTTCTGAGTGGTGGGACCATGCGGCCTGGCAGTCAAGCCCCAGAGGCGGATGCATTTGGGACTTTTGCTAAACTTTTGCCTCTGGTGCCATTCACTGAGGTTTGACGAATGGAGCCATCTTCCAACCCACTCCCTTTTCTCAACAGGTTTATCACTGAGCGGACAGAATCGACTCTTAATGACTTCATGCCTCGTGCTAACTGTATCGATCGAGGGCAGCCTCTCAGTGTCGGCACGGCAGCTGCGCCTGGGCTCAATTTTGCTTCTCCTGTGGCTGCAGGGGTTGGAAAGGTGTTCAGTTCTACTTTACTTCATCATGGCTGTGATTCACAACTAGTTTGAAAAATCGTCCCAAATGTAACAGTGGGCTCCAGCAGGCACTGTGGTGCATCCGGGAGCACAGGGTGGGTAGCTGGGCCGTGGGCCAAGCTGGGTTATGGAATGCCCTGGGTTGCCCCATAAGAAACACATTTCAGAATGTCTGGACTCACTTGAACTTAGCAACTGTGTCATGCATGGTCAACTCACAGCCCCTGTTCACACAGGAACATATTGGCTAAATGTGCTTTCCCAGAAATGTTCTGGATGGGTTTGGACATCAGAAAAATACTTAACTTATCACTATTGGTCTGGTTCAACTTCTAATAATTAAAGGGAAATTCTGGCAAGTTATAAAGAAGAAGGCCTATCTTGGGGGTTCAGGGGCCCAGCATGAATTACTCAGTTCATTTAGTAGATATTCAGCTAACATCAGCCCCTCCCACAAGCTATAATCCTTCTGTACTGAAAGGGAGTCCTCAGTACTCGGACGACAGGGAGGAATTTAAAGCTTTCTCCACACAACCCAAACCCATCTGACTGGCACACTGCTTCATAATTTTAGGATGTTCCTGGAGCCCACACACAGTTATTTTAAGCTTCTGACTTCTCCTTCTTTGTAAACACGTGTCCTAGTCCACAGTTACCAGCTTGGCCAATTACAGCAAACCACAGTTTGCCTGGACTCTTTGTTGGAATTTAGTTGGTTCTGAAATCTAATCCATTTGGAATACACAGACATTTGTCACCTTGTTTTTTTGTTAATAGAGGATAAAAATATTAATATGAAAATGATATAAATAAAACAATTTCATAATAATAATCTATCATTGTATATACCCATACATACATACATACACATGTACACATGTACACACTGGATTGCTGAGTGGCTCTGCCATCCTGGAAATCTCATCACCTAAGAGCAAAGTGAGGCCTTGTCCTGCAGAGACCTGAGCCCCTTCACAGACGAGCTCCAGGGCAGTGACCATGGGCCAAGAGGAGGACTCATCAGGAATCCACAGGCCCAGGCCTTAAGTCACGTGTTGGTTAGGACTGCATCTGTCTACGAGTGGTGGGTGTGTACGTACGCTCACACACACCAGTGTCTGAGACACGATCACTGGGTGGCAGCCCAGGGCTGCTATGTTGGCCCCGTGAGCTTCAGGTGTCGACCCCTGTCTCCTTTCTCAGACAACCTAGACATGGGCTTCCTGTCTTAGTCAGGGGCCCCACATCAGCATTTCACCAGAAGAAGGAAGAAGGGCAGGAGCTGTGTACCCCACTTCCAAGCAGACCCCACACAGCCGTCCTTCATCCCAGGGAGACGAACTCCAGCATCCTCAGGGACCCCTGGAACCTCCAGCGGTGCTGAGCCCAGTGCCCATCAGTCAGAACACGGTTGTAACTCTGGCAACTTGAGGTGCAAGAGCAAAACCAGCATGAATCCCCTTTCCTTCCCCCCCACTTCACAGGTAGAGCATTTGTTCTTACACGGTCTTAGCGACCTCAGCACACGTTGTTTTCCTTTCTTATTAAGTAGAGGACTATCATCTTCTCCTTCACAGGAGGCATTTCTGGCTTCTCTTTGGCGTGTCCCAATGACCACGCTTATGTTTTGGGGCCATTTCACTAGTGTTTTACCACTTGGACACAGGTGCTATGACACCACGACAGTCATTGCTCTGCTGACTCTGATGGTTCCTGACACTAACAGCAGGTGCCACAGATGGACAGAGGGAGGGTTCACACCCTGGGCAGGTCAGTGGGGTGGCTGGAGATTTCACCAGGTACTCAGAATGACATGCAATTTAAAGCTGAAGAATTGTTTAATTCTGGAATTTTCATTTAGTATTTTTGGGCCTTGGTAAACCTTGTGTGACTGAAACCTAGAAAGGGCATCTGTGGGGGAGGGGTGATTGTCATCACGGCATCTTCACACACATGGCTGGACATCCTGAGCGCTTCTGTCAGCTCAGCTGCCATAATAAAGGGCTGCAGACCCGGCGGCCGAAACAGCAGGAATTTATTTCTCATGGTCTGGAGGTTGGCGCGTAGGCATGGTACAGTGAGAACCTGGCAGGAGGAGGTGGTCCATGTCTCTCTACCTGGCTGGAGGGGGCAGCTCCCTATTGTGCCCTCAGGTGGCCACCTTTCCAGGTGCGTGCAGGTGGAGAGATGAGCCCCGACCATTCCTCTGGCTCCAGGGACACTTTCCTCATGGGGTCCTGCGCTCATCTGATCACCTCCCAAAGGCCCCATCTCCACATCCCCTCCTTGTGGGGTTAGGGCTTCAGCGTATAAATTTGGGGGACATAGTTCAAGCCATAATATTAGCTGCAAGGAAGGATGGGAGGGCCGTCTTATTTTCTAGACTGCCCCATGCTTAGCTGCAATGCTGAATCTTATGATTAGCCCGAGGAGGAGTCAACGTGAGATTAGAGTCTAAAACCCACCCTTGGTCGCTGCTGGGCACCACCTCACTCCTCTGCCCGCCATTGCTGAGCGGAGCAGTTGGTTTATTTTAATTAATAATTAATTTGCCATTTTCCAATTTCTGTGCTTCAGCCACAAGCAGTTTGTAAAACAGCTTTCTATAAGCATTTTCATTTACTAGGAACCCTTCCTTTTCAGCTTTAATGTGTGACTTCTAAGGAGAGTCTATCAGGAGAGATTGGGGGCGAAGCATTGGAGATCCTGACGCAATTATATTGACGACAGTAAATTACAGATGATCGAATTATTTGGAGGCGTTGTTTTCTCTGCTTGCCTCTGTCTGTTATTCTTCTGATGCATCTAAGATTTCTGTTTTCTGTGTGTGCCTCTGAGAAACACAAATGTGAACTATATTCAAGAACAATGGTATGTCACGTAATATTCTTCACGTGTCTCTATTTTAAAAATAGCCGTTAACCAAGATAAAAATCCTACTAGAAAAATTAGACATAGAAGCATTAACATAAGTATTTTTCATTGTATAGAATATTTTTTAAAATTTGCTTTGTAGGCACCTATTTTTAAAACATTTTATTATGATATAAAACAGTCCTGCTCTACTGGCCAGACAGGAAAGCTGTGGCGTCATCAAAGCTCACTGTGATCTCAAACTCGTGGGCTCTAGGAATCCTCCTGCCTCGGTCTCCTGAGTAGCTAGGAATACTGGCGTGCACACCATGACCAGATTTTTCTATTTTTAGTAGAGAAGGGGTCTCACTATGTTGCCCAGACTGTTCGAACTCCTGGCCTCAACTGGAGGCCACCAACGCTGGCCTCTCATAGGTTAGGGATTAAGGCCTGAGCTACCATGCTGGGTGACCTATTTTTGAATAATCAGAAATAATAGATCACAAAGGTATTGCCAAGGGAAATTAAATTAATTTAATTAGGTTATATCAAAAACACCACTGAATATAATTAGGTCTCGGTATTTTATTTTTACCTTAACTTTGGAATATTTATTGTCTCAAGTTCTGTGCTATCCCCTCACCTTTAAGAATACTAAGCCTTTGCAAATTGTCCTTTTCAGTTGAACAAAAGCACTTTTTTTAGCTATGCGTTGGTACATATGCTAGATTTCCACATTCATCTTCATTAAATAAAATCACAGGCCTTTCCTATTTGGGTTCAGTGAAGCTCTGCAGAGACGACCCTTTGCAGAGAACAGAGCTGCACCATGCAGGGCAGGCAGCCCAAATGGGGCCAGGACAGGGCCAGGCAGAGCTTAGGACAAAGGCAGGATTAGCAGTGGATTAGGGCGTGCATAGTGGAGCTTGTGGTCAGCTGAAATTATCTAAAGTCTTCTTATTTAATGAGCGTGAGAGCAGCATTTCCCTCAGTGCGGGGCACCGTGGGCTTGTGTCCAGCCTTTCGATTCACTTGGTGCTCCCTCCTTTAAATAGCAGCAACTTGTAAATACCACCCCTGTGCCCAGCTTTCACCTCCTTCCCACTTGGTGATACCATCCCCCTAGTAATTCAAGCTCAAAACCCCTCATTGCTCTTATCTCTGGCCCTACCTCCAGAATTCATTTCAATGTATCTAGCCTCCTCACCTGTCCATCTGCCCATCCATCCACCTGTCATGTCCCATCCCTTCTTCCATCCTCCTATCATCCACCCTCTGTCCATCTGTCCATCCATCCACCTGTCATCTTCCCATCCCTTCTTCCATC
>NW_003852451.1:1935094-1943840 GCF_000181295.1 Otolemur garnettii
TCCCATCCCTTCTTCCATCTACCTATCATCCACCCTCTGTCCATCTGTCCATCCATCCACCTGTCATCTTCCCATCCCTTTCTTCCAACATCCACCCACTGTTCATCTGTCTGTCCATCCCCTCAACAGTCATTTTTTAGCACCTATCATGTGCTCCTGGGGCAGGTGCTGGAAACGCACCTGTGAGCAGAAACCAGTGTCTTCAGTGACCTGCTTGCTTTGCCACCAGGGCAGGAGGCAGATGTTAAAACAGGCCGTGTAACATTTAATTATAAATGTGAAAATTGTTCTGAAGGAGAGGCTCAGGATTCTGAGAGTCTGACACAGATTCTATCTGCAGGGAGGTGGGGGAGAAGGAGCAGGGCCTCGGACGTGACATTAAGGATTTTCGTTTCTAGAGTGATGAGTGGTGGGAGGCCACTGGCACATTTAGCCCAGAGGGTCACAGAGTGAGCAGGACCATGTTAACTACGGTAGGTGCTTCTGCTTTATTTCACAGAAAACCTACGTCAGACCAGCTTAGGAAATGAAGTACGTGGATTGTTGGCTTGTGTAACTAAATGAGCCAGGAGAGCTGGGTGCGTCTCCAGCCCCAGCTCTGGCAGGCTCTGCCCCTGTCCTGAGTGGTCGTCTGGGCTGGACACTTTGTTGTTCTCGGCTAGCAGGAAAGAAAAAGTTCACTTTCTTGATAGTTAATAAAAAAGGAAATCTCAGGGCTCAGCTTAAATAATCCAAAGTGCTTATCTCTGAACTTGTGCCCACCTTGAAAGAGCACCCATGGTCCCTGCAAACTGGCCACAGCATCCATCTCCCAGGAGCCTGACTGGGCAGTCTGGGTGGTCACTGGTGGAAAGAGGGACAGTGAGTGTGGGGGAGGAGAGGCATGAGTCCACCATGGAATCACCACACTTCTAGCACTTGACCTGGAGGGAGCATGGTGATCTCAAGGAGGACCTGAGGGTGTAGGGAGTGCGGCAGAGGTGCTGGCAGTGGGGACAAAGAGGGAGGCGTGGGAGGCGGGTGCTGAAGCCAGGTGGGAGAGTGGCCGTAGGAGCTGACCGAGATGCTGTGCTTTGGAGCCCCTGGCGCTGCACTGAAGAGACGCAGTGGCCTGGGGGGTGGGGGGTGGGGAGAGGGAAGGGGTGGGAGGAGGGGAGGAGTGGGGGAGGGGAACGCTTTACTCTTCTGCCTGAGTGTGTTGACCCGCACTGTGTCTCCAGGACACAAATCTCATGGTACTACAGGCACAGACTTGAGCCTGGCCAACAGGCAACGGGCTGGACCTGGGAGCTTGGCAGTCACCTTGTTTAAAGAATGACTGGGGTTGTTGTCATTAGTGAAGTTTCTCAGGCAGAGAGTGCAGGGTGAGGACCAAACCTGAGGTGTCTTGACACTTAATAGCCAGGCGGGGGAAGTCAGATCCCAGAGAAATCAAAGAACAGGTGTCTGGAGATGCAGGACAGGCAGGAGACGGCACCATGTCTCTGAACTCAAGGACAGAGGGTGGGGGTGACAGGCTTTTGTCCCATATGTGCCACAAATCCTCACATGTCAGAAATGCACCTGTGCTCAGAGCCACCATCTGGCCCAAGTCACCACGCACACGGCCAGCTCCAGGGCCTGCTCCACGGCCAGCTCCACGGCCAGCTCCATGGCCAGCTCCATAGCCAACTCCATGGCCTATTCCATGGCCTGCTCCATGGCCAGCTCCAGGGCCTGCTCCATGGCCTATTCCCAGGCCAGCTCCAGGGCCTGCTCCATGGCCTGCTCCACGGCCAGCTCCATAGCCAGCTCCATGGCCAGCTCCAGGGCCTGCTCCATGGCCTATTCCACGGCCAGCTCCACGGCCTGCTCCATGGCCTGTTCAGTCCTCAATGTTGCTGCCAGCGTCTCTGAGCCCTGCACACACCCGCGTACCCCCTTGGCCAGGATCTGACCAGATGCCCAGTCCCTTCCATCCCCATCGTGCCCTTCTCTTCCTTCCTGTCGCATGGCACAGCCCCCCCGCCATGCTTTCCCTGGGGATTACGATCAGTATCCTCTCACTGGAAGAACCGAGGGCTCCCTCCCTCTCCTCAGGTTGGTTTTCTTTGCAGACTGGGCTTGTGTCCAGCTTTCCCGCTGGCCTTCTGCTTTCCCCTGTCGGGGGTCTGGTGTGTGCGGCTGCCACGTGATTTCCTATCAGCCCATCCAGCCTGCCCAGTGGTTCCAGCACAGTGTGGATTCCGTCACTCTGGCTGCCTGCTCATTTTCCCTCTGAGCTACAATTCATGTTCAAGACGTTTGCTGTCTGTCTACTTTCCTATTGTCTGAGGTCCTGGGGACAGTGTGTTGGCTGGAGGATGGTGCACGTAGCCACATTCACGGTGGTGGCAGTGGAGGCTGGGACACTGTTGGCCATCATGAGATCTTCCTCCTAATTTTTTGGTTCCAACTCTCCTTCCACCCTCCCCCTAGAGTGGCTGGTCTGGTGGGCTGTCTCCCTGTGCCCTGTGGCCGGAGCCTGTTGCATGCATAGGCCTATGAGGGCGTGACAGACGTGTGGGAACTTATATGTGTGTGCACTTTCCAGGGGCACTTCCGCGGAGGGCAGTCCTCACCCGTGTTGTGACTAACATCGACCCTGCAAAGCCACTGTGATGTGGTGTTCGACTTCTCTCCACTCCATTTCCCAGTCCTTTCCATCCTGGATTACATATGTCGGCAGCACTGATCCCCTTGCATCTCGGCACACACAGGTGTGCACACACACACTCAGAAACACACACAGGCACACACACACACAGGCACACACACACAGGAACATGCACAGGCATAGACCCACACACAGGAACACACACAGGAACATACACACAGACACAGGGCCTATGTCTCCATGGCCCTGTTCCTATCACCATGTCCATGCAGGAGAGTTTTTCTCTTGACAAAGCACTGCACTCGATGTTCCTCAGCTCACACCACGTGTCGTCCTGGAGCTGCCCGCTGTGCAGGCTGCAGCACTCACCAGTGTGTCTTCTGTCACCGAAAATGCTGCCGAGCGCCTGCTCACAGAATTGGTGTTCAAATTGTGCCTGATTTGTTTCATTTCAATGCTGAAAAATGCAGCATATGTCCCGATGTCTTTGGTAGCACGTGACAGAAAGCAGGGAGCCCCCCTGCCCTCCTTTCTCCTCCCCTTCCTTTCTTTCCGTCTCATTTCTCTTCAGCAGCCTCTGTTCACTTATAGTCAATTTGTGGTGAGCACGTGTGGCAGTGATAGGAGGGTGGCCGGAGCACAGAAGCCGGGAGATCCCAGTCAGGAGTGGGGTCCCCAGTGCCCTGCATCTTGAGCAGCTCTTTCTGCTCCTGGCGCCTCAGCAAACGCGAGTGTCACCCCCGCTGTGGAGGTGATCACGTCCCTCCAGGACAAGACAAGGTTTTGCACAGATAACATATTTCTACTGTGCTGTGTTCTCCTTTGTGTACGGAACACATAGAAAGTTCTGGGAAAATGGCGAAGGTATCGTGCAGAATGCGTAGGCAGCTTTGGTTTATTACATTTGCTTAATTTAGTTATATGAGCGTTATTACAATTAGATATTCTAAAATAATACACAACATAATAAGGAGAATAGGAGAAATTTTGAACACAGAAGTAGAGTGGTCTGGGGTCCTGTTGGCAGCACTGCGTCTTACTGAGAGCTGCACGTGCTGGAGCTCATTTTATCTTTTCCGTGAGGAGGGCATTAGAAAATACTCACAGAGAGGTGAAATAACAGTGCAGAACTCACACAGCCATTGCCGATGGAGGGAACAAGCCTGACCTCTGACCTCTGTGTGCAGAAGGGCCTCATGATTCACTTCAGGTGAATTTGCTTAAATTCAGAACCAATACTGATGAGTGGTTTGGTCTGGACATTATGTTGAAAAGTGAAATTAAAAGACATGCAAATACATTCATCTCTTACATGTATAGCAAAATTAAGTTTTCAGTGTGATTCTTCCTAATACTCAGAAGACACAGGAAGAATTAAATGTCTGTGGAGGGCTGGCGTAATTTCCCTGTGGGATTTTACATAGCATGATCCCTGCTTTCATGGGAAGGGAGGTGACTCTGGGAGCACCTCCCACCCGCTCCCCAGAGGCCTCCCTGACACCCTGACTGCTCTTTGGTGAATTTGTGGCTGTCCCTCCATCCCCAGCTGAGGATGACCTTCCCTCGGCCCAGCCTCTGTGTGAGTGGACAGCTTCCCATGCGGAGTTCCAGGGCTCCCGCCTCCCACTTGGTGCTCTTGTATTGTGTATCAATTTGTGTTGTGGTCCAACATCCAGCTGGCAGTGGCCAGGGAAGCTCAGCTGTGACAACCCCGCTGGTTGAGTTACCAGCACACAGTACTTCCCCACTCCCCACCCTGCCCTGACTCTGGGTTGTTCCCTCGACTTGCTGAGGCCACAGCGTAAGTGGCAGGAATGTGACCTGGAGCTCTAGGTGAGGTATGTGAGTGGTGTGGGCTTGGTGCTCCTGAAAAATGCTGGTCTGGGGGAACGAGTCTAAACCCAGCCTGCCACCTGCACCTGGGACCAGGTAGACTTCACAACAGAGCCACTGAGACCCACCTGCAAGCTCATGAGTGTGGCAGAGACCTCCTCAGCCCGCACTGGCCTGCTGCAGCTCCAGAGTCTGACCAGCCATTTCACAGGTAGGTCTTAATCTTGTGAGAGGTTTCTCCCCCTACAACGTTGTAACTGTGGGGACTCTGGTAATGGACACTGGGCTTTCCACAGCTTTGCAGAAATGACTCACAGATAGGCTGGGGTCTGTCCCAGGGGTTTATCTGGACATTTGACCTTTAATTGTCCTTGTCTGGCAGAAAACGCTGAGCTGGTTCCCAGACACTTCCATCTGGTGTGCACTCGGCACGTGGCCTGTTTCCCGAGCAGGTGGGGAATGGGCTGGGACAGCATGCAAAGTACCAGGAAGGGCACACTGAGGCTTCTCCACGGTCCTGGGGGGATTCTCACACCAAGTGGGAGCCTTGGTGCCAGGTGCTAGAAGGACTCCAAAACCCTGTATTCTGAGCTTCAAAGGAGGACATGAGGTCCTATTGAAGTAAATTATCCAAATTTCCTCAAATGTCCCCAAAGGAGTTCAATGGGTCACAATCTAGACCCTCCCCCCTTACTTCCCCTCCATCTCCCAAAGAAGAGTGGGTATAGACAGAGGCTGAAACGGAGTGGATCAGGTGTAGGAAAATGTCCACTGATGGAGCTCCAGGAGGAGGCTACCACGTCAGGTCCAGGGATGGGGAGAGGCTCTGGTGTCCTGTCCCCTCTCTGGAGATAAGTGACTCTGCATGGAAATGATCACAGAAGGGCCAGGACTAAGGGAAGCTTCAGGGGTGTTTCTTTCACATGAATTAAGTTGCAAAATGAAAATGGAGCAAATTGAAAGCTCTGTGCAAGTACAAGACTGCGCCTCTGCAGCTGGTGACACGGCAGTAGGCTGACCTGCCGGCCTCTTCCTGCACTTCCAGATCAAGGGCTAGCCATATAAGGTCAGTGATTCTCCGGCAAAGTCATCTCTAACTGGGGCTTTGCTACCTCCATCCCTCGGGTCTTCTAGAAGAACACTTGCACCTTCCCTGTTATCCTGTGATCCATCACAGAATACAAAAATTGTAGAGTCATGGAACGATTTACCAAACTTGGTCAAATTTATGCATTTTTTCTTTACATTTTTCTGTAGCTATTATTTGTTGAATTATCAGTGTTGGTTTTATGAGGAAATCTAACTTCTGAACATGGGCTGGAAATGACCAGAAAGCTGTAGCAGTATGGGGCTGGCATAGCGGGGTGGACGTGGTCATCCCCACTACCACTCGGGGCGACCAGCTGTGCCACCCAAGTAATGTGAAAATCTTACCACCTAAAGAGTTTAACTTAAAATTTTGGGGGGAAGTTTAAAAACTTATCTGGATGATTTTTATTATTGGTAATTGAATTGAATTCTCTAACATCCTTAGTTGGCTTAAGGGAAGTTGGATTGATAAAAATCGAGGTAATGGTATAATACAATATTGAAACTTATTGATCAAAACCCTCCAAAGAAATTAAAGTTCAATATTAAAGCTGTCTGTCATAAAAATGAATAAGGTCCCTGGACCCAGACAGTGAAAGATTTGAACAGCTCCTAACAGCGGTAACAGGTTCTTTTATCAGCCTCTCTCTCCTCTTTCACAGCTTTCTCTGCGAATTGTCTGGGATTTCTCTGATGCCAGATGTTCTGTTTGTTTTTTTGGTTTGGTTTTATTTTGTTTTGTTTTCTGAATTCATTTTAGAAAAATGTCAGGGTGAACAGCGGTCCTCCCATGCCAAGGTCAGTGAGCAGAAGGTTGCTGTCCCGTGCATGGCCTGGGGAGGGGAAAACACCACCCTCACCCCGATGACAGCATCACTGCGCTCTTGACAGTCACACTGTCCTTGTTCGCTCTCTTTGCCACCTGGTTGGGGTGGCTCAGCGCCCGAGTGCAGACACGCGGCGTGGAGGGTCCTGCTCCATGCTCAGCACCTGCAGTGGGCTCACCCACTTGCTGCATGAGGATGTGAAACGCTTCATCTTTACCGCTGCACATTTTTTCATTGACTGAATATGCTTTAGTGTTGTCTTGAACAGAGTTGAGAATTTCTTTCTTTTCTAAAGACCTGGAGCTAGGTGGTGTTGATTTAGGTCATATGGACCTTCGTGCTCTGGAATCAACCTCGGGAAGTTTGGCTGGGGTGAGGGGAAGATTTCTGCTGAATTCAGGGAAGGCCATGTCATTTGAACACATTGCTGATATGATGATACACAGCATGCACATCAGAGAAATAGACGTGAGCAACAGTGGCTTCCATGGCTGAGCAAAGCAAACAGAGATGCTGATGAACCGAGTCCGGTCAAGTTGTGGCTACTGCGCTCACAGCAGAGCCCTTAATTAAACCAGAGAAGAGTGAAAGTGAGAAGGGCATCGGCTGGCAAACTAACCTGGAAGAACCATTAATGCCTTGGGAATATGCGCATGTCCCCAGGGGTGAGGGCGTGGATGGTTGTCCTTCTCTTCTGTAAGACTGTGTGTGACATATGTGCAATTACTCACATGGCTAAACACCTCCTGCAGGACACCTGCACAGCTGGGGGCACGGTTGCCTCCAGAGAAGGGAACCGTGGAGGAGAACAGGAGGAGGGCAGGCACAGCCATGTGCATCCTCTGGTAGTTTTAAGTTTTGAACCAGGGGAAAGTATCACTTAAAAAAAAAAAAAATCTAAACACTTGTCAGCACATGAAGTGCTCATGTTTCAGCCCTGTTAAAGTGGGTTACTTTTATAATCAGAAAAATAATCCCACAGTTTATTTGGGGTAAAACCAGAATTTATACTAAATGACTACTTGGGTAATTTAAAATGCTAAAATGAGATATTTTATTTATTAGGGAATCTATGAGGCTCCTAAGAAAGGGGTTGGTGAGCCTGAGTGGTCCCTGGGCCAAGCAGGGTGCTGGCTGTGGCCAGCAGTTAGGGACACAACAGGTGAGCCTCTCAGGCCCACAGCAGCATAGCCACACAGCAGCATAGACTCTCAGGTCCAAAGATGGCTTCTGAGAGTCTGAAAGCCAAGTTGCAAACAAAAAATGCTGAAAGAAAGTTTTTGCGCCTTCAAATTACCATAATCAGGATAATTTTCTCTGTTATTTAAGGGGATGACTAAAACCTATAAATAACTTCAGGTATGAAGTTAGAAAAGATGGACTTCGCTGCCCAAGTAGAACACAGTGCTGAGGCCCAGAGCACACCCAGGCTTCCTGACAGTGCAGGGAGGACCAGGCAGCAGCTCATTGAGGGATGCATGGCCCAGAGGCCGCTGAGCACATGAGGGAGTGGGTGCACCCTTTCCAAGTGGGTGGGAGGACAGGTGTTACTGGAGAACTGACCCATAGAGCAGAAAAACTCATTTCAGTTCAAGTTTGGGGGACAGGGAATGGGGGGAGAAGGGAGAGGGATTTGGGGTGCTCCCAATGAATGGGCACAGTGTAGGGGTATATAACACACCTCTTAGGTGCAGGACAGAACTACAAGAGGGATCCTACCTAACAAGTTCAAATATTGTGATTTGGTTGTTTGTACCCAAAAGCATGGTCTAAAGGTCACCAGATGGTGACACTCAGTTGTAAAAAGATATCTTGTTTAGTAAAAGACATCAACCAGAGGCCCACATGGGACATCTGAAGGAGGAGAGGGGCTAGGCTAGGACCATGAACAGTGTCTTCTGACCCAGGACCTTGGGTCAGCTCATTCTCAGCTTTCATGGGTGACAAGGGAGGAGGCTGGAATGAAGAGAGTTGCCCCCTGAGGAGCCTCTCAGAGGATGGCCGCACATGTGGGCCCCTCGCAGGTTACACCGACGGGAATTGGGAGGGGGATATCCCGTGCACCCCCGCTGTCAGGGGAGTCTGACCGTGGGTTCCACGGGGTCCCCGAGCCCCGCCTCAAAGAGGAGACCAGCGAAGACAGAGTGTTTATGTCTGAATGTGTGTCAGGGGGCGTTGGTGTTCAGTAGCAGGTGGTGACCCAGTGTCCACTGGGTGTCAGTGTTTAGTGCAGGTGGTGACATGGTGTCACAGTGTCCCCTCGGTGTCAGTGTTTAGTGCAGGTGGTGACGTGGTATCCTAGTTCCCCTGGGTGCCAGTGTTCAGTGGCAGGTGGTGACGTGGTGTCCCAATGTCCCCTGGG
>NW_003852451.1:1943903-1945330 GCF_000181295.1 Otolemur garnettii
GGTGCCAGTGTTCAGTGGCAGGTGGTGACGTGGTGTCCCAATGTCCCCTGGGTGTCAGTGTTTTCTGGAGGTGGTAACATGGTATCCCAGTGTCCCCTGGGTGTCAGTGTTCAGTGCAGCTGGTGATGAAGTTTATCCCTGTCCCAAGGACCCACCCAGAGATGGGAAGGGCCTGTCCAGTTGTGGACTCTTGGGTTCCTGTTCAGCTTCAGACACATAAAGGGAATATGTGTGTTTTTAAAGCTCCAGTTTCTGTCACTGTTTGTCCTTGTAAACTGTCCAGTTTTTCTCTAACTGGTCTGGTCTCCAGCACAAATGGGCTGGCGGCCACCCTGCAGGGACACTGGGAAGAGTCGCTAATGGAAATGATTGCCTGTAATGACACTCTTTGAAAGCAACCGGATGATAAATGCTGAAGGAGAATGGATAATTTTTAGAATTTCAGTTACCACTTTATATTTTCAGAGGAAGGAACAATTTAATTTCTCACCCCTCCCTGGCCACTGGCTCCAGAACCCGCTGGCAACTCTCTGGAGGGTTGGGCTGAAGTGCTCTGTGCTGCCAAAGCCACCTCCAGGCTGGTGTCTGGCATCTGTGCTGACGCGACTCTGTACGAAGGGCAAGGCTTGGGCAGCTGCATCTCTAAAAACTGTATGCTAACTCTTTAGGAAAGAGGAAATTTCTGAGGAAAACTTTGAAGAATTAAAAGAAACAAGAAGCCGTCTCACTTCCAGGCCCCCTTATCTTAATCTGTGGAAACTGAGGCTGAGAAATGCCAAGTGACGGACCCAAAGCACTAGTCAACGTTGCTGCTGAGTCTGGCTCAGACTCCCCCCACCCGGGTCCTGAGTCGGCCCATACCTACAAGTTTGCTTTGGAAAATATGAACTCCCTTCTGTGGAGCTCCCTGGGGCTGGGAGGGTGAACAGGTCTAAGGAGCAGGATGGAGCCACAGGGGCCACGCTGGGGGGGAGGGACCATCCACGCTACACCCGCAGGTTCCCTGCCCTGTTAGTTACCACATGGGTCAGGGGCCTCTGCCTCCCTGACCCCAAACACATGTTCTCATGGTTTCTCCACTGCACCAAGGTCCCACCTCCAGCCAGTCTCCTCCAGGCTTAGCCTGGCCACTCGGGCTGTCCTTCTCTCCTGCTGCCTCTGTGGAACCAGCCTGGACACCACCACATCCCTGTCTCACTCCCCTGCTCCCCTTGAGAGAAGACCCAGGCCTTCAGCTGACTTGGCTTTTTGGGGGGGGGTAGAGAAAGCAAAGCCACTGGAGAGACTGGAGGTGCCACCCTCTCCCCTCCTGGCTGGGGGGACTGGGGTGCCACCCTCTCCCCTCCTGGCTAGAGGGACTGGGGTGCCACACTCTCCCCTCCTGGCTGGAGGGACTGGGGTGCCACACTCTCCCCTCCTGGCTGGAG
>NW_003852451.1:1945435-1958102 GCF_000181295.1 Otolemur garnettii
GACTGGGGTGCCACACTCTCCCCTCCTGGCTGGAGGGACTGGGGTGCCACACTCTCCCCTCCTGGCTAGAGGGACTGGGGTGCCACACTCTCCCTTCCTGGCTGGAAAGACTGGGGTGCCACACTCTCCCCTTACCTGGCTAGAGGGACTGAGGTGCCATGCTCTTCCCTCCTTGCTGGAGGGACTGGAGTGCCACACTCTCCCCTCCTTGGCACCTTCTGTCCTGGACCTGCACTCCAGGACTTCCACAATGGGCCTGTCTTCATCCCTCCATTGCTTTAATGAACATGCTGCAGGCTGGGCAGCTCAGGGCAGCTCAGGGCAGCTCGGGGCAGCTCAGGGCAGCTCAGGGCAGCTCGGGGCAGCTCAGGGCAGCTCAGGGCAGCTCGGGGCAGCTCAGGGCAGCTCAGGGCAGCTCGGGGCAGCTCAGGGCAGCTCAGGGCAGCTCAGGGCAGCAGGCGCATCTCTGAATGCTGGAGGCAGCAAGACCAGATGGGGTGCCAGCAGACGTGGTGTCTGGCAGAGCGGCTCTCTGGTCCCCAGACAGCACTGCCCAGCTGTGTCTTCCACTGGGAAGGGGTGGGTGCTCTCTGGGCTCTGTCTAAGGGGTGCTGGTCCCCTTCTTGACGGTGCCCTCCTGGGGACCCAATCACTCCCGAAGGGGCTTGATCTCCTCATGTTTCCCCTGCCTGGGGCAGGGTGGATTTCTGCAAATGAATTCAGGAATACAAGCATCCAGACCCCAGTAGGCCTCAGTGAGGTGAGGGCGTCCAGACCCCAGTGGGCCTCAGTGAGGTGAGGGCGTCCAGACCCCACTGGGCCTCAGTGAGGTGAGGGCATCCCTTTCCGGTTGACCCCCTGCCTGTGACTTCTAGCCTCTGTGACTGCCAGAGAATCAGTTTCTGCTGTGTCCAGCCCTCCATGTACTACTCACAGCAGCTCCATCAGCTACAGGGTACGTAGAAGTGAGTTGGAAGCACGGCAGCTGGTCAGTCTTCACGGCCAGTCTAAATCAACGCGTCTTGCTCTACAGACTTGTTTCAGCATTTCCAATGGCTCCTCGGTCTAAGCTTTGTCTAAGAGTAGCGGCTGTATTTGTGGACAACCACCGTGGGTCACTGAGGGTTAAGTGCCAGCAGCGGGGCAGCTGCAGACCAGTGCAGAGTGCTGGTCGGTGGTGGAGCCGGCTGTCCCCTGCCTGTTGTGCCTTGTGAGCCATCCCACAGAGTGGCCCTGTGGACCGGCCGCAGCCTCTCAAGTTTGCTGTGCTTTAAAGCACTGGGTGGGAGTGCCACCCACAGTCCCTGGGGCTCTGTTTGCAGTGGGGCCAGCGCATGGACATCTGGATTTTTGAAAAGTCACCAAAAGGTTCAACCACAGAGTCAGATTCTCAAAGCGAGGTGCAGCAGAGACCCCCCAGATGCAGGCCAGCCTGAGTGAGACACCCACAGACAGGCCCTACTGCATCTGACCACAGCCCAAGCTTCCAGGGTGTCACCAACCAGAGCTGTGAAGTGAAAGAAAGTTTTCTAAATGACCAATCATAAAACAAAAAACAACAAAATTCACACTACTTGATTATTTTTCTTCTATAGGAAATATTTCAAAATGCCAGTTATCACCAGGCATTTAATTAGCAAAAGTGTTATTCTTCCTGTTTCGTTACTCTTACTGTGTTTACCAGCTTGTGAATACTCGTAATTTGTTGTAATTTCTTTTCTACTCCAGATAATTGTTCCCATTTCTACCTCATTTTGTGTCCATAATTTTGTGTTCTTTTTCTCAAAGAGGCCCCCAATTGCATAGGTTTCAAGGCCCTCAGAACCTAGTTGGCCCCTTCTCGTGACAATAGAGCACTCGGGCGACCCACCCTGGGGCCTCGCAGGCCCCTCTCTCATGGGGACTGAGGGGCGGGGGTGCATCAGGCAAGGCCAGGGCCCCAGAAGCACCGAGTGGATGGGAAGACGCAGGGAGCACAGGGTGTGTGTGGGAGGGTCCCGGCCACCCCCAGGCCCCGTGAGGAGTTTTAAGGGCAGGAAGGAAAAATCCAGATTGTTAGCAGCTGCTGTGAGTCTGGAATTTGGGGAGTGGCAGGGATGTCCAAGGGGGGTTTTAAGGAGTGTCTTGTGTTTCCGCCTGAGTTCAGTGTGTGTCTTGGCAGAGGACGAGAGAGCAGGGAGGTAGAGGGAGACCAAAAGAGACAATTCGGTTATTTTTAAAACCTTTTTTTTTTTTTGGCAGCTAATTTTTGTTATTTGAATGCTACATTAAACAAAGATTGAGCCACATGGGACCTGGGATGCTTTAGGTGACACCAGGACGCCTCCGTCGCTGGAATCTTGCTGTGTCTGCAGCAGCCTGTTTTCTTGTAGGCGTCCCCTCTTCCCCACCTTCTCCCCTGCGCCCTCCTTGGCATCCAGTCTGCTCAGCCCCCGGCCCACCCATCAAGGGGCTGGTGCTTCCCTGGGACCCTCCTCTCGGCTGCTGAGCCCCTGGGCCCTTGTTCATTTTGTGGACTCTTTCTGGAAAGTCCTCTCCCTTCCCTGGCCTCGATGCCTGTTGGGACACTGTGTGACCCGCCCGACTGCCCCTCACGCCCCTGCACACCAGCTCCTATGCACTCTCTGCTGTGCTGGCATCTCTGTGCTGAGCACGGGTCTGCACTGGGGAGGACTGGACATGCCCAGGCACAATGCCAGCCATCGCTGCGGCCTGATTTTGTCCGCAGGCCTTCCTCTGCATATGGTCCTGTGTGGAGAAACCTGCGGGGTCTCTCTTTGCTAGACTCCTTTCCCCAGCATGGAATCCCCCCATCTTTGGGTTCCCTGATGGCAGGACCTCACAGGAAACTGTGGGGCGTTGGGGTCCCTCTTCTGCTCTTCCTCCTATTTGCACTCCATATGGTTTATCGTTAATCCTGGCAGGGCAGAGATGATTCCTGTTTTGAGGATGAGGTGCAGGGAGGGGCTGTCTTTTGTCTGGCTCAGCTGTGAACATGGAGCTGGAGTCCAGACTGATGGCTTTCCACTCCTCTCCTGAGCTTCAGGACCACCGCAGTCTCCTGCTGGGGGTCTAGCACCACGGGGGCCTCTCAGAGCCTCCTGCAGGCCCTTGTTGGCGATGGCTCTTGCAGGCAGGGTTTGAGTAAGTGTGCTCTTTGGAGGGTGGGGCCATGTGGGGAGCCCTGGGGCTGCTGTGCTAAGCAGGTTCCCAGGTGCTGCTGGTGGCTTTCTGTGGGCACCCAGGTGGTGACAGGGCAGAAGGGAGCCCACAGGCTGCTGCCCACTGTGCTTTTAGGCAGAGGAGGCTGCCTTCCAGATGAGGGTGTGATTTCACACAGCTCTGCCTGGAAGCCTCAACAGTTGCATGGTGCCTCCAGCACAGGATCCAAGCACGGCATCTGGGCATTCAAGGTTGTGTAGGGGCTGGCCCAGGCATCACCGTCGCATAGTCGCTCACTAGGGCTGGCTACACACCCTGTGTTGGGGTTCAGACTCGCTGGATGGCTCTGTGGCTGGGGGGGATGAGGTTTGTTCATGGGCAGACGGCACAGTGCTGGCCAGGTGAGCCCACTCCTCCTCGGGGCTGCTAGCCACGGGTGGACATCAGGGTTCCTCCCTGACACCTCACTGGCCAGGCTTTGTGCATCAGAATACTTGCCCAGGGGCATCCAGCCTGCAGGCCCTGCCTGTTTTGCTGCCCTGTGGGGAGGACACTGTGAAAAGTATGCAGGGTACTTTTACTTGCTGTGAAAAGTGTGCAGGGACTTTTACTTGCTCATCAGCGTTCATCAGTGTTTATGTACCAACATGTGGCCCAAGACAACTCTTCTTCTCCCAGTGAGAAGCAGAAAAGAAAAATAGCTGGACACCCCTGGCAGCAACTTTGAGCCCTCCCTGAGTGCAGAGGCCACAGTGAGCTGGAGGAGCAGGCGGGCCCCGAGGAGGTGCTGGGCCCCGAGGAGATGCTGGGCCCCGAGGAGGTGCTGCCCAGGTGCACTGTCCATCGAAGCTGCGTGGGGGTTCACATTTTGTAGGATCCACAGCAGAAAGTAAAAAAGAAACAGGTAAAATTTGTTTCATCAATGTGTTTTATTTACTTAACCTTTTGCACCCACAGTACTGTCTCACCATCTCAGCCTATCAGTTTCAATCCTTATCAATAATTATTAGTGAGCAATTTGATGTTCTCTGTTCTGCGTGTGCCCTAAGCATCATCGCTGTGGCACAAGCCCCTACCAAGGGCTCCACGGCCACATGGGGCTGGTGAGTCTAGGACTAGAGCGTCCAGGCTGCACGGATTTGGGCGTGACACAAGCAGGAGGCAGCCGGGAGGCTCAGCAGCCAGCAGGTTTGCTCACAGCAAACAGCCTTTCTTACCCCATAAGTCCCAGGTCCTTCAAGGGCCTCTGGTCACAGTTGCAGCCAGCTGGCAGGCAGGTAGGCAGTTCTGCTTCACTGGGTCTGTTGGGGCCTGGGCCCCTGCATGCAGACTCTCGGGCCACTCTCTTGGGGACTGCAGGCCCTGCAGGGCTCCTGCAGCCTGGCCTGGCTGGAGGGTCCTTATCTCTGCTGCAGTCTGCAGGTTGCTGGGCCAGCCCAGCTGAGCTGGTGGGAAGAGCAGCAAGGTCACACTGCAAAGGGTGTTCACACTGCAAGGGTGTGAGATGGACGAGTGTGTGACCACTCCACTGAAGAGGCAGCAGTGAGCCTACCTGGTGGAATGGGGGTGTGTGTGGCCCGGCTGCTCCCGGCTGCTCCCAGCTCACACCCGCCTCTGCACTGCCTTCTCTGAGTGTCTCCACAGAGCCCAGCCCCTGATGAGGCTGCAGGCTGCCCAGTGCCCTCTCCTGGTTTCCATGAGCCCTGAGACATGTGAACATTCTGCCCATAGTGGGGGGTGGGAGCATGGGGTGAAGGGTCATTGTCTCTGGGCAGCTGTCCTTGTCCCACACTGCTGATCATCCAGCACAGACTGTCCTCACCACACTCCCCACCCAGCCCCCAGTACACACTGAGGGGGGAGTTAATCAAAGATTGAGAAACACTGGGCAGGGCGTGGTGGCTCACGCCTATGATCCCAGCACTCTGGGAGGCTGAGAGGGTGGATGGCCTAAGCTCACTGGTTTAAGATCAGCTTGAGCAAGAATGAGACCCTGCCTTTAAAAATACCTGGGCATTGTGGTGGGCATCTGTAGTTCCAGCTACTTGGGAGGCTGAGGCAAGAGAATTGCTTGAGCCCAAGAGTTTGATGTTGCTATGAGCTGTGATATCACAGTATTCTACTGAGGGTGACAAAGTGAGACTGTGTCTTAAAAAAAAAAAAAAAAGATGCAGAAACACTTAAAGTCGGATCCTTTGCTGGTGACTGTCACTATCTATCCCTACCCTACTGAGGTCCTTCTGCTGCTGTACACTGTCCTGGGGGGGGGTTGCATTGATATCTGTCAATCAGTATATCTGTTAATGTATCTATCAATCTATTATCTATCCATCTATCATCTGCTGACTGTCTATCATCCATCCACCTGTATAGGTCTGTGACACCTATGCTGTCCTTCAAGATGCCTGGGCTGTGTCCTCACAAAGTCACCCACACTGTGTGACTGAAGGAGATACAGTGGAATGGTGACAGCCTCCCCCCAGATTCCAGTTCTGCTCAGGAGCTGCACAGCCAGCGTAGGGCACTTCGCCTCTCAAGCCTCAGGGCCTTTGTCTGTGCACGGGGCCTGGTGACAGATCAGTCTCCTCGGCTGTGCGAAGACTGAGTCCAAGAGCACAGTGTTCTTGGACAGCACAGCTTGCTGGGTCTGGGGGCAGCTACAACTGACAGGGGTGGGGGCCGTGGTGTCCTCTGTGATCCATTTAAACTGGCTACAGAGTAGAAATTTTGCTGCTAAAAATTTAATTTTGAACTAAGCTGTATGAAAAAACCACCTTCTCGATTCATGCCTTGAGGCTGCTCTAGTAAGGCAGTTGTTAGCTCACTAGGCTACGTTCAATAGCATTTCTGCTTTTAAAAACTAATTCTTCTATGACAAAGCTGGGATGGCCAGTGAAATTTTGTCTCCTAAGTCACTGTCCTTTACATTTTCTAGACTGCCTTCTCCGTCAGATTCAGAGACCTGCCATCGACGGTGCAAAGTCGGAGTGCTGTGGAGAGGATATGCGAAGCTGGGACCTGGGCTGCACAGGGGCCCGGCTGCAGGCAACGGGGCCCCAGGGCTGAGGGAGGCTGAGGAGGAGATGCAGCCACTCAGGGCAGAGACACAGATGGCCCAGGGAGGGGCTGTGGGGACACTAGGGGGAAGGTGTAGGGGCTGCTGAGGGTCACTTAGAATGCCCTAGGAAGCAAGAGATGTGGGCAGGGTGGGCGTGCAGCTCTCAGGGGTAATCTCTGCCCAGGCAGCTCCTGCAGAGTGTGGTCTTCAGCCCCTTGTCACTCCTGGTTGTGGTCTCCTCGGCGCCTCTTGTACGTGGCTTGAACAGTCAGCTCCACGCCTGTGTCACGGGACATGGAGAAGGGTAGCCATGGCTGTTCTTATCTGTGGATCTTATGTCACCTGATGCAAACCGGAGGCCGCCTTTAATCACGGTAGAAGCTGAGTGTCATGAGGGCACAGGCTGATCCTGTTTGGTTGACACCATCGTTCTTTCCTACGTTTGTTGCTATTAATTTTTTCTTTCATATCCTATTACTGTGCACAGACTTCTTGGAATTAAGTATTCATTGTAATAAGTTTTTCTTAAATTGTACCCTGTCACTCAACCTATCAAGATCATAAGATCTGTAAAAGCAGAGACAACACTTAACACACCTTGGGTTCCTGGGAAGAGGCCTTGCAAATGCTAAAATGTTAAAAATTACTCATGGAGTGGATTAAAACCTGCCTGAGATCACCTCTTGCGGATCTCACTTGGTTTTTACCTACTTAGAAAGGGGGCAGATTTTGGAGACCACTTGATATTTTGACAGACCTGCTTCCCACGTAGCTGCAATTTCTCCAACAGCCACAGAAGTAACCTTGGCTCCCTATCTGTGAAATGAGGGTCTCCTGCCCTGGAGGCTCTCCCCCCTCACTTACCCTTTTGTTCCCGGTGACCATTTTCCTCAGCAGGGATGAGGCTGCTGCATTGGGCCCTCACTGTCCCCTGCAGAGCAGGAAAATGAGCCTACACACGTGTCTCTCTCATGGCCATGAAGCACCTGCTCATTTGTGAATATTTCTGAGTAATTTTTAGGACAAACATATTAAAAACCATATAAAACTTGAGAAAACAGCTGTGGATGCAATTAACCATTTACATATTTGAATTTTCTAAGTTAAATTATCAGCAATGTTTTCATGATATTTTTTTTAAAAAGGAAAACTACACCTGCACGTGTCTGCAGCTAACTCTGCCGGCTTCAGGCTCAGGTGGATGTCGGGCAGGAGGGACTTTGGGCATCAACTCAAGTTGGAGTTTGATGAATGTCTTAGACTAGACATTCACATTTCTTCTGAATTGAGACAATGTTGTGATTTAAAGCCATTATAGGACCCTCTATTCCCTATGAGGGAACAGAGTTGTGACCCTGTCTGACTTCTCATCAGGAGAAGGGTGTGACGGTCCTGCTGAGAGAGGGGCCATAGGATACAGGTGCCAAAGTGTTGTTTGATTATCGCATGAATGTTTGTTAACCCTGCTGTTCACTTGTGTCTACCACATGCCAGGCTGTAATACTTCACCCTGCAGACGTGTGTAGTCTGGCAGATGGCAGACACAAGCCAACAGTAGGTTTACTTGGGATTGCTCTTAGGGAGACTCTATGTACCTAAGTGCATTATTTTATTTAAATTTTAGAACCATATTATAGGAAGGAAGTCTTTATAGTCATTGAATAGAAAGTTCAGGAATCTTTGCAGAGCTAGAGGTGGGGCAGCTCACCCCACTGTTTGCAGGAGAGCCATGGGCAGTGGGGCTGGGCAGGGACAGGGCAGCACCAGGCAGGGACGCCCAGGCAGTGCATTGGCATCGATAGCACTGGAGCCAGGTCCAGACCCCAGAAGGACAGGGAGGGAGCGTTCCAGGTCAAGGTTCACAGCACAGGCAGCAGCGGAGGCACAGGGAGTGTTCTGGAACAAGTAAGTACTCTGCACCACCTGACTCATTTAGAGTTAGTTCCAAAGTTTGCCTGCAAAGCTGTTTTGCTTTTTGAAGAGAAATACGATCACTTAAGATTTCTGTAACTTTTTTTTTTTTAACAGAACAAGAAAATAAATACAGTTACTATTATTCCTATCATTCAGAGGAATTGGAGGCCAGCCTGGCTAAACATTTAGCATTTATCTAAGCAGAGAGATCTGGTTAAACATGGAGAATTCCTTTTTTAAAAAGCAGTTGCTAAATTTTAGACATGTACAATGTATGTCTGCTGAGCATCCAGTGTAATTAAGTGCTGGCTTTCTGAAGACCACCTGTCAAACCGGGGACACCTCCTGCAGCGAGGGCTCCTCAGGCTTCTGCCTGTGTCCTGAGCCCCCTCCCTGTCCCATTCATTCAATCACTCACTCATCACAGATAGCTGTGTGCTTGCTGTGGTCCACATGGCCCTGGCTTTGGGGAGTCACATCCCGGTGGTTCTTCCATCGTGGTGGGGCCATTGTCATGAACAGCTGACCCCCCGCTCCCAGTCTCCTCTGTTCCCTTTATGCGACTCAGTCTTAAAATTTGTATCTGTCTCAAAAGTAAAGCAGCTGCATATCATTAGAAAATGTTTTAAAGATAAAAATCATTCAACTCTCTGAAGAGAAGGATGTCCATCTCCCTGTGTCCTCAGCAACTGCTGTGACATGTATGTAAGGAAATCTTGCCATATACTGATATTAAGACTAGAAAAACCCATATTCTTTGACTCACCAATTCCACTTTTAGATCTTGATCCTACAGAACAAAGTATAAGCATATAAACCCTAGAATATAAAGATTTTTAATTTCAGAACCAAAATGGCAAAAAAGTAATAAACCTGTGTGATCTTCACGAGGCAGAGCTGAATAGATCATTCTAAGTCCTATTACAGAAATAGGGCGTATCTACTACAGGCAGTGAACTAGTGAGAGCCACACCCACCTGGAAAGTCATCCTTGATTTAATGACAGAAAACACATTGCAGAGCAAACCGACACAGGACCACGTCTCTGTGACACAGGACCACATCTCTGTGACACAGGACCACATCTCCTGACACAGGACCACATCTCCTAACATGGGACCACATCTCTGTGACACAGGACCACATCTCTGTGACACAGGACCACATCTCCTGACACGGGACCACATCTCTGTGACACGGGACCACATCTCTGTGACACAGGACCACATCTCTGTGACACAGGACCACGTCTCTGTGACACAGGACCACATCTCCTGACACAGGACCACATCTCTGTGACACAGGACCACATCTCTGTAACACAGGACCACATCTCTGTGACACAGGACCACATCTCCTGACACAGGACCACATCTCTGTGACACAGGACCACATCTCCTGACACAGGACCACGTCTCTGTGACACAGGACCACATCTCCTGACACAGGACCATGTCTCCTGACACAGGACCACGTCTCCTGACATAGGACCACATCTCCTGACACAGGACCACGTCTCCTGACACAGGACCACATCTCTGTGACACAGGACCACATCTCTGTGACACAGGACCACGTCTCTGTGACACAGGACCACGTCTCCTGACATAGGACCACATCTCCTGACACAGGACCACGTCTCCTGCTGTGCTGGTGCCTGAACACACCTGAGCAAAGATAAACCATGGAAGAAGGCACCTCAGGTCATAAACATTGGTCACCTCAGGGGAAAGATGTGGGCAGGGCTGGGGGTGTTAGGGGTGATCTCAGTACACACAGATCTCTCTTTTTAAACTTCCTCCATAAACATATATTACTTTTAAAATGAAAAAAGAAAAGAAGGACCCATACTTTGACAAGAAGTCAGAGCAGTAATAAGATGGAGGCTCAAAGCAAATTCCCTACTGGGGGCCAGTCAGGGCCAGAGAGGATGGGTCAGGCCTTGTGGGCCACGTCGTCTCAGCCCAGCAGGGGCAGCCCCACGAATGTGCATGTGACACAGAACATCACTCAGGAAAGGGCTGTGTCTGAAGACACGGAAATGTGGATTGGATTTGATCTAATTTTTATGTGTCACAAAATGCTAGTTTTAAAAAAATTTTTTTAGCCTTTTGAAAGTGAATCATGGGCACTCATGTTAGGCAATCAGAATCAGTGCATTTAACTTCCTAGAATCATGCAGTGTGGGTGGCTGGAACTGGGGAAAAAAGGTTTAATTATAGAAATTACAGAAAACAATTACTTGACAAGGTCAAGAGAAGTAGGCAGGAAGGACATGTTGAGTGCTATGTGTTGGGTGCTGAGTGCTTTGTGCTGTGTGCTATGTTCTGAGTGCTATGTGGTGAGTACTGAGTGCTGAATGCTGTTTGCTAAGTGTTCTGTGCTGAGTGTTGAGTGCTGTGAACTATGAAGTGAGTGCTGTGTGCTAAGTGTTGTGAACTGTGTGCTGAGTGCTGTTTGGTGAGTGCTGTATGCTGAGCACTAAATGCTAAGTGTTGTGTGTTAAGTGCTGAATGCTGTGTGCTGAGTGCTGAGTGCTGAGTGCATCCCTTTTTGTACTACAGAGACGAAAGCTTAAAAACAAATGAAAACCATGCTTGCCTGTGCACCGGGGGCTGGCTCTGGCCAAAGCTGCTGCCCTTGCTCTGACCCTGACTTCTCGGGGTGCAGGGTACACAGCTAGGCAGCAGGCAGGGCGGGAGTCAGAGGATGAGAAATTCCCTGAGCCACCCCTCCCCTGCCCTGTCATCTGTAGTGACCTCAAAGCTGCTGTCTGCTTCTCCCTGCCTGATCTGAACCCCAACAGGCTGCTCTGGGGTGTGTGTGAGCTGGCCCAGGCCCAGTTTCTCTGGCTCAGTGGCACCCAGGAGGCCCAGGGCAGTTTTCCTAAGGAAGGGAAACTTAAACAGCATTCATGGTTTCTGGGCAGCAGCAACTCCATGACTTGGAAGGAGATTAACAAGCAAAACCAGGAAGACCTTGGCTCCCTTGCTACAGTTTTACATGTTGGAAGGGAGTGACCCTGGCATTGTCCAAAGGGCAGGAAGGTGGCTCAGCCAGAGTGGCAGGAGAGTGTGGGGACACAGACCCCAGCCTACAGCTGCAGAGCCCACATAGTGCTGGGACCTCTGCCTCCAGAACAGGAGCAATAGGAAAACAGCAGCACAGTGGAGAGCCAGGCGCTCTCTCTAATGGGCCAGCCAACATGGCATGGTCAGATGTCCTGCTATCTGGAAAAGAGGAGCTCAGAAGCATTCTCTTTTGTAGACCATATATTTTTCACAAATAATACTTAGAGGAAATTTTCTAGAACATTTAATAAATCTCTACTGACCCCATTAAAAGTAAAACATCATTGAAGATAAAAAGAGCATTTGGGTATTAACATATTCCAGGCTCTCAGGTAACAACAGGAGAAGAATTAGGGGTCTGAGGCCCTGAGGCCTGGACACTACCCCGCCCCCCCCAGCCCCCGCCCCCCATGGCATCCCTCTCTCCTCAGGTTGCTAGGCTATATCCTCAAGGAAAAATAGGATTATTTTCTCTGATATTTAGAAGCTTCCTGCAACTTCAACAAATTTCATTTTGGCTTAAGCTTTCCCTCTCAGGAGTCTGTTTATTGATGAAATCTGTTCACATTGTAAATGACTCTTACTGAAAAACAGAACAAAAAGTGCAAAAATAAATCAAAACAGAATTATAGAATGCAGATACCATGAGCTTGGGTCACTCGGGAGAGCAGGAGGAGAGAAGCCTCATTCCCCCAGCCACCCCGAGTCCTGGGAAGAGCGCAGTGGGCCAAGGAAGGAGGATGTGTTCCACGCCCTGCATGGCAGGTCCACTGTGGTCTATGCAGGCATGAAGCCAGTGTGTCCAGCCTTTTCACAGGATGGAGGACACACCAAAGAGCCAGACCTGGTTTCCTATTGAGACAGCAGAAAGTGCAGGCTGCCCAGCTCCATATCCAGAGGTCCAGCTCTGGTCCCATGACTGCAGTGTAGACTCACCTGGGCTGTGGTGTAGACTCCCTGTGGCTGTGGTATGGCCCCACCCCATGGCTGTGATGTGGCCTCACCTGGGTTGTGATGTGGCCTCACCTGGGCTGTGGTGTGGCCTCACCTGGGCTGTGGTGTGGACTCCCTGTGGCTGTTTAGTGGCCTCACCTGGGCTGTGGTGTGGACTCCCTGTGGCTGTTTTGTGGACTCACCTGGGCTGTGGTGTGGACTCCCTGTGGCTGTTTAGTGGCCTCACCTGGGCTGTGGTGTGGACTCCCTGTGGCTGTTTAGTGGACTCACCTGGGCTGTGGTGTGGCCTCACCTGGGCTGTGGTGTGACCTCACCTGGGCTGTGGTGTGGACTCCCTGTGGCTGTTTAGTGGACTCATCTGGGCTGTGGTGTGGCCTCACCTGGGCTGTGGTGTGGACTCCTTGTGGCTATTTTGTGGCCTCACCTGGGCTGTGGTGTGGACTCCCTGTGGCTGTTTAGTGGCCTCACCTGGGCTGTGGTGTGGACTCACCCAGGCTGTGCTTTGGAC
>NW_003852451.1:1959291-1963723 GCF_000181295.1 Otolemur garnettii
GCAGCCTGCCTGGGGAAGGCAGTGGGGGGGGCGCAGGGGTCTCTCTCACCCACGCAGCCTGCCTGGGGAAGGCAGTCTGAGGGGGTGCACAGGGGTCTCTCTCACCCATGTAACATGCCTGGGGAAGGCAGTGGGGGGGTGCAGGGGTCTCTCTCACCCACGCAGTATGCCTGGGGAAGGCAGTGGGTGGGGGTGCAGGGGTCTCTCTCACCCACGCAGCCTGCCTGGGGAAGGCAGTGGGGGGGGTGCAGGGGTCTCTCTCACCCACCCAGCATGCCTGGGGAAGGCAGTCTGGGGGTGGTGGCTCTGCTGCGGAGGGTGGGGGGACTCTGTCTGCCGTGTGGTTTGGGGCATCATTCCAGCCCTGCTCGAGTGCAAGCCGACCTCTGAGCCAGCTAGCAACATTTCCCCCAGCACTGTTAAAACATACAAATCAGTTTTCTGCTCTATGGTCACCACCATGGAAGGCAGGGAAGGTGGGGAATTGTACACGATTGATAAGGAACGTCGCCCACACTCCTTCTGCTCAGATCCACTGAGGAACCATGAACCACATCACACAGACACATCTAACCACCTGGAGCGCGGACAGGGCAGCCTCTCGGCTGGCTGGAAGTGGTGGGTGTCCCACAATCTGGTGAAGGAGAAAAGCATGTTTGAAGTTGTTTTGGGAAATACACGTAAGTCAGGTACCTGCAGTGGCTGCCTTCATGCCATTGCCAGTAATTTTCATATTCTTTATAATTTTCTGTACTTCACGGATTTTTATAATAAACATTATTTTTATAATCTAAGTAACAACAAATTCAACAGTAAATGCATTTTTGTAAAGGTCCCATGGAGTGTTCTAGAGAGGGAAGAATAGTCATTAGATGAAATCGCACCACACGTCTCCATAGCTGCTCCAGGTCACACCAGGGTCGGGCCTTCCCTGAGGAAACTGCCCCCACAGAGGGCCTATGGGGACCCCGCCAGATTGGCAGCTCTGACCTCCCCCTCCAGGACTGTCTGGGGAGGCTCTGGCTGAGTCTCTAATTATACTGTTTATTTTAAAAAATAATGAAATAAAAAAGAAACAGTTTTGAGAGTGATTTACTTTAAAGTCCGGCTATAGGGAGTAAAGTCTGAAGCAAGTTAAGTACCTACCAGTCTCTGAAACTGGGCCAGTCTAAGTCTATGCTTTCTGCCAGGCAAAAATAGAAAAGGTGTGATTTTTGTTATTTTTATGTTTTATCTTCCTGAGAACAGAGGAAATCATTTCATCATTTTGGGGGTTTGCCCAGGGGACGTCTTTAAGTCCTTACATTTTTCCCTGAAGTAGAGGCAGTTTATACCAACCGATAGAGCCTGCCGGAGGCCGCTGACCAGAGGCTTATCCGGGAAGGCATTTGCTGACATTTCCTCGCTGTTTGGCTGTGAAAAGTGCTGAAAGGAAAAAAGCAGTTCTCAGTTAAGCTGAGCAGAGCGTTAAGGTCAGGACCCAGGGGCAGGGAGGTGGCGGGGTCAGGGGGTGGCTTGTTCTGCCACTGGGATTTTGCTTCTCCCTGGGCTGGGCGCCACTCAAGCTCACCTTCCTCTTACTGAGGGAGACTTTCTGACGGGCTAAAGCTTTTGTGATTCTAAACATGTGTCTATTTTTCCAATAGAAATTTCAGAGCATCCGATGAGTTTGGTTCAGTGGTGTCATCCTCTTTCCCCATCATGAAGGTGGCCTGGAAAGGTGTCTGGACAGCCTCACTGAGCCCTGGGGAAGGAGGGCAAACGCCCATCAGGGCTGAATCCAGCCTTGACCCGGGAGCATCTCTGGAGCTGGTGCCTCTCATCAGGGTATCCGGGGGCTTGTGCCAGTGGTGGGTGCTACTTAGAGGGTGTTAGGGAAACAGTATTAAAAATGTGGCTTCCTAGTGGTGCCATCACCAACCAGCACTGTGGAGGACAAACACAGCTCTCTCTGGGTAGAACATTTCTGCCAATCTGTTTTTCAAGGCAATGATTATGTTATTGTATTTCAAGCCTACAGAACAGTATAGAAAACAATATAAAGAGAACCTGTATACACACTACTGAGCTCTGTCAAATTTATCATTTAGCCATATTTGCTTTCTATATTTATTTATTTATTATTATTTTTCTGAGACAGAGTCTCACTGTGTTGCCCTGGGTAGAATGCTGTGGCATCACAGCTCAAGCAACCTCAAACTCTTGGGCTTAAGTGATTCTCTTGCCTCAGTCTCCCTAGCCACAATGCCTGGCTATCTTTTGGTTGTAGTTATTGTTGTTGTTTGGCAGGCCCAGGCTGGATTTGAACCCGCCAGCTCCAGTGTATGTGGCTGGTGCCCTAGCTGCTGAGCTATGGGCCCTGAGCCTGCTTTATATATTTAAAAAACAGATATGTAAAACCTCACACAGTTGTGGTGCTCACTCTGGGTGACCTTCCCAAGACCATTCTTTCTTCCACTTTCCCAGAGACCATTGTTCTGAATTTGGTGTTTATCATTCACTGGAGTATTTTTATACTTTTATTACATATGAATGATAGTGTAAAATGTATAATTACTCTGCATTTCTAAAAGACTCTGTCTAAATGTGATTATGGTTTGGATTGGCTGCTGTTTTCCCCCCCATCATGAGTTGTAATGTCCTGCTTCTCACATTCCTGGTTAGTAATCTTTTACTAGATGCCAGACATGGTGAATTTTACCTCGCTGGGTGCTGGATGATTTTATATTCTTAAAACTATTCTTGAGTTTTGGTCTGAGACATAGTTATGGTACTTGGAAACATTTAAAAACTTTTAGTTTTGCTTTCAATATCTAGGCAGGACCAGAGCCATGTTTATTTTAGAGTTAATCCCTCCCTACTACTGAGACTGGGAGCTTTGAGTGCTGTGTCCCACGTGCTGCGAGACACGGGGGTTTTTAGTCACACATGGGGGACACCAGCCACTCTCTGCCTGCCCTGTGATATTCTGTTCCTGCGTCATGGGGAGCCTCACACCGATGTGCTGACCAGTCCTCTCCTGAGCTTCTGAGGGACACTCCTGCACGTCTCTGTTTGTGGAGGTGCTGCTCCCACTTCCTTGAACTTCAGACACCTGTTTCTAGAATCTCACATCCGTGTCTTTTAACTCTGGATTCCACCAGCAGCCTCCCGGGTCCTCCCTCTACATCTTCCCGGATCCTCCCTCCACATCCTCCCGGGTCCTCCCTCCACATCTGCCCGGATCCTCCCTCCACATCCTCCTGGGTCCTCCCTCCACATCTGCCCGGGTCCTCCCTCCACATCCTCCCGGGTCCTCCCTCCGCATCCTCCCGGATCCTCCCTCCACATCCTCCCGAGTCCTCCCTCCACATCCTCCCAGTCCTCCCTCTGCATCCTCCCGGGTCCTCCCTCCGCATCCTCCCGGATCCTCCCTCCATATCCTCCCGGGTCCTCCCTCCGCATCCTCCCGGGTCCTCCCTCCGCATCCTCCAGGGTCCTCCCTCCGCATCCTCCCGGGTCCTCCCTCCGCATCCTCCCAGATCCTCCCTCTGTATCCTCCCGAGTCCTCCCTCTGCATCCTCCCGGATCCTCCCTCCACATCCTCCCAGGTCCTCCCTCCCTTCACTGCATGCTGGAAACCTCTCGAGTCCCTGAGCTCGTGTCTCCGGGAACATTGTTCTTCACTGCTGTGTGTCCGGCTTGGGAAGCTGTGGTTTTAGCTATTTTGTCTGTGTTTATCTTCCTTTTGTTTTGGGAGCAGGACAGTAAAGCTGGTCCCTCTCACTCCATCTTTTCTGTGTTGGCTATCTTATAATTATTTTTATTTGACTTTGTGTCCAAAAATCTTGTTGAAGTCTTTTAATAATCATATAGAAATATTTCATTTCTATGTAGACAAACATATTGATTGCAAATAATGACAGTTTCGGTTTGTCCACTCCCATGAAGCCGTCTGTCTCTTTGTACTTTTGCCTTCTCCGTTCTGGCTGCAGCACCCGGCCCGGGCACGGCCGGCTGTGGGCTCTTCACTCTGCTGCACTCTGCAGGGTCCTGTGTTTATAGAGTGAGGGTGTGCGGCAGCCTGCACTGACCCGGTCTGTCTGTGCCGCTTCCCGGTGGTGTGAGCTCACTCCATGTCTCTGTGTACTTCCTGGTGATACAATATCAACTACTTTTTATTATAATTTAATCTGTCATGGTGATCTGTAATGAGCAATTTTGATGTTAGTATTGTAATTTTGGAGGGTGCTGTGAACAGCAATCGTACAGATGCAGTTAATCAATAAACACTGTGTGTTCCAACCGATCCTGGGACTGCCCATGCCCGTCTCTCTCTGCTCCTGGGACTGCCCATGCCCGTCTCTCTCTGCTCCTGGGACTGCCCTTCCCCGTCTCTCTCTGCTCCTGGGCCTGCCCTTCCCCGTCTCTCTCTGCTCCTGGGCCTGCCCTT
>NW_003852451.1:1964362-1970319 GCF_000181295.1 Otolemur garnettii
CTGCCCTTCCCCGTCTCTCTCTGCTCCTGGGCCTGCCCTTCCCCGTCTCTCTCTGCTCCTGGGACTGCCCTTCCCCGTCTCTCTCTGCTCTTCAGTTCTATGAAGGCTGAGAGAGGTAGATTTGGAAGTTGGCTCATGAGATTTAAGGAATGAAACCACCCCCATAAGGCAAAGAGTGAGGCGAGGCAGCAGGTGCTGGTGGAGTGGCTGGTGCAGGTGACCAGGACACATTGCTAAGACACGGGTGAAGGCAGCTACACTGAACCACAGGTTCCTGAAGACCCAGCAGGTGTTTACTGGACAAAGATGCCATGTAGCACTTTTATAGCTAGAGAGGAGAAGTCAATACCCGACTTCAAAGTTTCAAAGAAAGGCTGACACTTGTTAGGGCCTTTTACAGCAGGTGACTTTAAGTTGAAGCCAATTCTCATTTCTCATTCTGGAAATCACAGGGCTCTTAAGAATTATGCTTATGCTGTCTGCCTGTGCTGGATAAATGGAACAAAGCCTGGATGATGGCACATTTGTTTCCAGTGTGGTTTATGACATTTTAAGCCCACTGTGGAGATCTACTGCTCAGGAAAAAGAAAGAGTCCTTTCAAAATATTACTGCTCATTGACAATGCGTCTGGTCACCTGGCAGTCTGACGGAGATGCCAGGAGGTAAGCATTGTGTCCATGCCTGCCAACACAGCACCCACTCTGCAGCCCGTGGGTCAATGGGCCATTTAGACCTTCAAGCCTTATTAAGAAATACTTTCCAGGGCGGTGCCTGTGGCTCAAAGGAGTAGGGCGCCAGCCTCATATGCCAGAGGTGGCAGGTTCAAACCCAGCCCCAGCCAAAAACCACAAAAAGAAAAGAAATAAATACTTTCCAAAAGCTTCAGCTGACATAGGCAGTGATTCCTCCAATGGATCTGGGCAAAGTAAATTGAAGACCCTGTGGAAGGACTCACCATTCTAGATGCCGTTAAGAAATTTGGGATTCATGGGAGGCCATCAGAATATCAGCATTTAGCATCCGTTTGGAAGACACTGGTTCCAGCCCTCCTGGCTGACTCTGAGGCATTCAAGGCATCAGGGGAGGAGGGAACCGCAGCTGCGGTGGAAACAGCACGAGGGCTAGAAATAGAAGTGGAGCCTGAAGATGGGACTGAAGTGCTGAAATTTCAAGATTAAACTTGAAAGGATGAGGAACTGCTCCTTATGGATAGGCAAAAATTGTTGAGAATAAATCTCCTGGTGAAGATGCTGCAGACTTTGTTGAAACGACAACAAAGGTTTGGAGTATTTCACAAACGTGGCTGATGAAGCCCTGACAGGGTTTGAGAGAACTGACTCCAATTTCAAACGTTCTCCTATGGGCAAAATGCCATCAAACAGCATCACGAGCTACAGGGACATCTTCACGAAAGGGAAAGCCAGTCAGAGCGGCAGTCGTATTGCTGGTTTAAAGAACCAAGCCAGCCACCCCAGCCTTCAGCTCCATCACCCAGCACTCAAAGGTGGGCCAGACCCCCATAGCAAGGTGACAGCCCACTGCAGGCTCAGGCGATTGTTAGCATTTGTTAGCAATAAAGCAATTTTTAATTAAGGTATGTATATATATATTTTTTTGAGACGGAGCCTCAAGCTATCCCCCTGGGTAGAGTGCCATGGCATCACGCTCACAGCAACCTCCAACTCCTGGGCTCAAGCGAGTCTCCTGTCTCAGCCTCCCAAGTAGCTGGGACTACAGGCGCCCGCCATAATGCCTGGCCATTTTTTTGGTTGCAGCCATCATTGTTGTTTGGCGGGCCCAGGCTGGGGATTCGAACCCGCCACCTTAGGTGTACGTGGCTGGCGCCTTAGCCGCTTGAGCCACAGGCACCAAGCCAAGGTATGTATATTTTTAAGACATAAAATAACTTTTACATACTCGGGGAAACCAGAAACACCGAGTGACTCTCTTGCTGTGCTGTCCCTTACTGCAGGGCCTGGCGCTGCATCCACCACACACCCGTCTGAAGTGTCCAAAATGACTGTTTGCCCAAACCACAACAACTTCCTGAAGAATGGCTTCCTTAAATTTTGTTTGAAATGTCATCTTCTTCTTTCTTTTTTTATATACTTCTGCATTTGTGTTATTGTGGATTGATTCCATCTTTAGTGAGAATATATCTGCAGAAAACTGCAAATTTGGTGAGGCTGTGTCTACCTAAACAATTTTGTGATGGTTTTTGCCCTGACACCCAGAGTTATAATACATCCTGAGATTACTCTTGCTAACTAAAAAAAAAAAAAAAATTAACAAGGTTTACACTTTAAGAAAAAGGAGAGCGTTATGTCTCATGAAGGGTAGCAGACTGTTGGGAAGCCGAGTCCCAGCAGAAGCTGGCACAGGCGCTTCAAAGAAGAGGTAGATGGGAGCAGGACTTCATCCCGAGACTGGTCAAATACACTTGTTCAACAGGCTGTAGGAGGAGTCATGAATATTCATGAGGGGAAGTCAAATGCCTGATTGTGCTCTTCCCCTCTCATCCCTGGGAACTAAGTTTTCAGATGCTGCAGGGGCCCCAAGGAGGGCTCAGGATTTTATTTTTATCTCACACTTTCATAAAGTCTTCAGCTTACAGGCTTTCAGACTACTCAAATAGTGTCCTTTTTTGTTTTTATTTTGCATTCATCATTACAAAACAGTAAATACTATTTTTATTTTGTATTCATTATTATAAAACAGTAAATATGTACTTACAAATTAAAAAATGTGAAAAATGAAAATATAAATACTGAGGTTAACACGGTAAGCACCTCAGTGTGTGTGTTCTAGGCCTTTTCCTATCTCTCTATCTCTGTATATTCCCACCAGTCCTTCTTCCTTTTAGTAAATTGAGGTTATGTTATAACGTATCTCTTACATATTTTGTTAGCGTAAAAGCTACTTTTACTACTGTATTGTTAGAGTGAAAGTTCCTTTTTCTGTTGTTTAAACTTGCTACTTTGTTAGAGTGAAGACTACTTTGATGTTGTTTTCTATCAGATAAAGTTAAATTTTTCTAGAGTTGTTTCCTTATATTTCATTATAAAAACTATTAGAATTGTAACTGAGGCAGAACACACTTGAGAGGCTACTCTCGCTGTTCTCCGAATCGCTGGCCTTCTGACAGTAAAATTCGTTGGACTTGTCTCTGCATTTGGCTGACAGTGACGGTAGCCTGGCCCTCTTTGTCCAGTAACACACTTTTCCGCATAATTACATTTTCGGTGTCCATTTCAGATTTCCCCAGTTGTCCCAAAATCCATTTAAAGTTAGTTAGTCTAAACCAGGACCTGACCTATGACCATGAATAGCACTGGACCATTTGTCCTGGACTATCCACTTATCTATCAGAGCCCCCGTTTCCTTTTCAAACTGGAAGTTACTTCTAAGGTCTTGAAAGATTCAAATTAAGTGCACAATAGAACCTCAGTGAGCTGACCACCAGAGGGACGGTAACAAATGGGTCAACATGCTCAGGTGGTCACCACGAGGAACTAGGCCTGCTGTACTGGCACGTACATGTGGCACATGTCCAGTCTATGAGAATTAGGTCAACTTGAGGAGGTGGTCAGTGTAGGGCCGGTGGTCCATTACAGAGGTCCTGCTGTATTTTTCTAGAATCATCTGAAGTGGTGAGAGGTTTACAGCACCTCGTATCAGGAGACACGTGTGGTCTGATGCCAAGAATGACTTGACATGAGTTGGGATGATGAGTGCATTTCCATTGTAAAATTACACTTTGTAAAATATAATTTTTAAAAAGTGAGAAACATGATTTGTACAAATATGAAGCAACTACAGGTAGTCCTTGAGTCACAAACATCTGACTTACATAAGACTTATACTTAACAAACAGGCCGTTATAGGTAATAGATAAATGCTCCTGTTCCAACTTACATACAAATCCAACTTAAGAACAAACCCACGGAACCTGTTCCATTCATAATCCAGGGACTTCCCATATAAGACAAAGATTTGTTTAACCCATTAATGGGGAACAAGGGGTGTGGTAATCTTAGTTCAAAGGGTAGAAGGAGCGACAGTATTCATAGTGGCTGAAAAAAATGATGTCGTGGCGAGATCTCTAAACTGGGTGCAAGGTCGGTTACCAGTTTTACAGGATGATGGGACTGTAAGCTTTACGTTATCTTTTCTGCCAGAGACACATCATTTGCATCTCTACCAGACAAAATTCATTTGCAATGCAATGAGAAAAGGAGCATTTGCATTGAATCAATTTTCTGCAGCTTAACATCTGCCCGTACAGAGCTGAAAAATACCCTAATCAATAGTAAATTGTGAGTTGACAAAGACACACAGCCCCAGAGAGTTAGATAATCCTGGGTAGGCTCAACAGACAGGCTCAGTGCTGCTTTGGAAGGACTTGCGGCCAGGGCCAGGGTTGGGGTGTTTTTTTCTTAACATCCCTCCCATCCCCTGTTTGGCCAGAAACCTGTGGTGTCACTTGGGTACTCTGTAAATCATAGGGTGCCAGAGTAACTATCAGGTTGTTCCTTAGATCGCAAAACCAATAATTTTAGCAACAATTGATAATCTTTGTCCAGATCATTGGAAGGCTGACTGTCCATTTCCATCCTTTCGTTTACATTATTAGCTGATGTTTTTTCTATAAGAACTTTCCCTTATTAAGTGTGATGATTGGTTATTGTATCAACAATAAAAATATGAACCCTAGTCCTAAATGAGAACAAGCTTTTTGCAAAGAATTTTTAGGGGAGACATCTCCCCCACGTTGGAGACTGTGGTCACAGGGCCAAGCTTGTTTGCCATCTCCCTTTCCAAATGGGTCTGTCTCTGTTGCACCCTTTAACTGAGGAGAGGCCTGTAAAAGCCCCACTGCCATGTTAAGGTTGAGTTTTAATTTTCATCCCCCAGAGACCTCACCCACACAGACGTCAGAGTCCAGGGCCCTGGTTTTCTGAGACCGACCCCGCTGCCCACCCGTCTCCAGGGCTGCTGCAGCCAGACCCCACTGGGGTTTGCTCCCCGTGTTTCTGCCCTCTGTGGGGCTTGACGGCTGCCTTGTGAGCGAGTCTGTGTATTGAAAGGATGATGACATACTTCATGCAGCATGTCTAGTGGTAAAGATGTTGGGTGATCAGCTTGCTTTACCTATAGTATTGTTGAAAATGAAAGTAATTACTTAGATTTTTCAGATTTTGTTTTCTGTCTTTTAGATTTACTGAACATTGCTTTGCTTTGAGTACAGAATAGCTCAGTAGACAGACAACCTAACTCTTCTCATCTTTCTTGAGAGATTAAGACCTGTTACATAAAGCTGGCCTGCCACTCACCGTGGCCATTTGGGGGGACGGGACTTCTTGGCCAGTATTTGTTGGACTCTGCTTTGGTAGATGGCAAAGGAAAGTGTTTTGGTTTAAAGAGGGAAATAAAGACTGATATGTGCTCTGGAAAGATCTTCTTACTCCAAAGCACAGAGCACATTTCCGCAGAGCCTTACCTTTTATCTGAAAGTGGCAGGCACTGACCTTTTCAATCCCGAGACCTCCAGTGCCCTGGAGCCAGGAACCGCTCACAATTGTCTCTTTCCAGGAACATGCAAAGCTGACGGTCAGATTAGATTTTAGGGTAGTTCCTGGGCACGAGACACAGAGGCTTCTTAATGCTTTGAAGGTCCTTCTGTTTCTCTCTTTAAATGTGACTTTTTTCCCTTGGATATCTTGTGGAAGGAGGATGAGAGGAGGCGAAAGGAGGTGTTCCCAGTGAGACTCACAGTCTCAGCAGCCACCACTTCCAGGTAGACCAGTGGGATAAAAAGACATTCATCTTGAAAATGCAAGCTTGACTTCCCCAAGGATCCCGCTCCTCACTGCAGAGTCTACTCCACGCGGGGATCCCGCTCCTCACTGCAGGGTCTACTCCACGCGGGGATCCCGCTCCTCACTGCAGGGTCTAC
>NW_003852451.1:1970671-1972464 GCF_000181295.1 Otolemur garnettii
CGGGGATCCCGCTCCTCACTGCAGGGTCTACTCCTCCCGGGGATCCCACTCCTCACTGCAGGGTCTACTCCTCCCAGGGATCCCGCTCCTCACTGCAGGGTCTACTCCTCCACGCCGGGATCCCGCTCCTCACTGCAGGGTCTACTCCACGTGGGGATCCCGCTCCTCACTGCAGAGTCTACTCCACGTAGGGATCCTGCTCTTCACTGCAGTGTCAAACTGCATGACTGGGATCCCATGGTGTGTTTTCACTTACAGCTGACAGACATTTGTGTCGTTTTTAGTTTCTTTTTTTTATCATGAATTAACCTGCTTTAGATATTCCTACACAGAACTTGTGTACCATATGCTTTCATTTTCTTGGGTATATACCAAGGAACGCTCTACTGTATTGTAGGCAAATAGAATGTCTAACTGTCCAGGGCACCACCAAGCTGTGTTCTAAAGTGGATTTCCAAGAGGTGGCATATTGGTGGGTCTTGCTTTTATAATCTGTCTGATGAGCTCTGTCTTATAACTGAAAGACTTAGACCACTTATGTTTTGTATGATTATTGATGTGGCTATGTCCTATTTGTCCATTGTGCTGTTGTCTTTTTCTGCCTTCTTCTGGATTGAGCATATTTTTATAATTCAGTTTACTTAGCCTATTAGCTTCCCAGTCATTGCCCCTAGAGATTTTGTGGCCCATTGCTCAGAGACACAGGACCTGGGCTCTTACCCCTTACTAGGATGTGCAGGGCTCTGCTTGGGATCTGAGGAGAGTTTCCTGTTATCTCAGTAGCTATAGGCCCCTGCTTCATGCTAGACAAGGTGAGGGAGCTGGGTGGGGTCCTGCAGTGTCCCTGGGGGCTTTCCTAGGCCCCCTGTCCTATACTTGCTCCCAGGAACACACGGTGGCTGGCGCAGGTCTGCAGACGTACCTTAGCATGACACGGACCGCTCTGTGTCTGGGCTCTGCAGGGAGCCCGTCAGAACCCTGGCCTCTGTTTTGCTTGGAGGAATTCATCGCTCCCCTAACTGTGTTCTTTTTATCTGCTTCTTGGGCCCAGAAGCTTTAGCCTGGAACCGTCTGTGGCTTTCTGTGTCCCTTCGTTTTGTTCAAAGCAGGAAGCAAGGAGCAGATGGTACGATGTTAGCAGATGGAGGAGGAACCAGAGTGCCTCCATTTATACTTTCTTTTTCTTCTCCTTTATGTAAAAATGGTGTCCAAACCGAAAGGACAGAGAAAACTTGTGGGAACTGTAATCTGAGCTGGGAAATAATGTCAGAGACCTGCTTTCTGTGACAGGATTCATGCTGTCAGAACCAAATGATCTAAAAGACCCTGGAAACAAGATGTTAAAGCTCTTGGAGGTAAGCGCTGTGGTTTCTTGAATAACGAGAAGATAGCAGAAGGGAAGAGGTGGACAGGAGCCCTGCTTTCAAGGTGGGAGGATGGGTCATGTGGAGAGCACAGGGGAGTGAACCTGCTATAAACTCACAGACAAGTTGTGTTCAGATGTATAAAGATGTTTTGGTAAATCCTAGAAGAAGAACAAGCATTGGGTTGCTTATAAGCAAAGGCTTTGCCAGCAGTCCTGTGCAAATGTGCTCTTCCAGTGGGGCCTTCCCTGTGTCCTGCCCCAGCCAGGCCTTTGGCTTCCTAAAGGACAGGGTGGAGATACGGGACTTAGAGGCAATGCACTGGGGTGAACTGAGACCTGGCCAAGCAAGTCCCCCAATGGTGGATGTCACAGAAGTGACACGCTGAGGTAAACTCAGACCTGGCCAAGCAAGTCCCCCAATGGTGGA
>NW_003852451.1:1972484-1979733 GCF_000181295.1 Otolemur garnettii
AGTGACACGCTGAGGTAAACTCAGACCTGGCCAAGCAAGTCCCCCAATGGTGGATGTCACAGAAGTGACACGCTGAGGTAAACTCAGACCTGGCCGAGCAAGTCTCCCCAGTGGTGGATGCCAATTTTGAAGGCTTCTGGTTTGTTCTAGGGCTTTGCCCTTGGATCTATTCCACTAAAATTCATGTGTGTATGATCTAGATAACCATGCCCATCACCATACTTGTGAAGAATTCTGTTCTGAAATAATAGAAACGGGGTTGATAGGGAGGTGCCTGTGGCTCAGTGGGAAGGGTGCAGTCCCCATATACTGAGGCTGGCGAGTTTAAACTCAGCCCCAACCAAACTGCAACAACAACAAAAAATATCCAGGCATTGTGGCAGGTGCCTACAGTCCCAGCTACTCAGGAGGCTGAGGCAAGAGAATTACCGAAGCCCAGGAGTTGAAGGTTGCTGTGAGCTGTGATGCCACCGCACTCTACCAAAGATGATAAAGTGAGACTCTGGCTCTAAAAAAGAAAGAAAGAAAGAAATGAGGTTGCTAGACACCTGCCCAGGTGAGCAGCGCAGTCTGGGCAACCGTGTGGGCTGCACTGTGTTCTTTTTCCTCTCCTTTTTGACGTGTTCCTGAGGCCTCATGGCACCAGGGAGATGTATGTAGCTATGGAGTGAGGAGAAGGGGAAGTTGATGGAAAACTAGACTTTAAAATAGAATGTGAATCTGTGAAAACATGAGCTCTTCCCAGCTGTGAGCTGTTTGTGAAGCCAGCTCTGGAAGCATGCAAAGTCCCATTTTCAATCATCAAACTTAGACTGAGTCTCCCTGAAGGGTGGAAAAGTACTGTTAGACTTTCCTCAGCCCCACCCAATCTTCAGAAACACAAACTCTCGAGAGACCCCTAAAGCCTGGAGGCTGGTGGAGGCTCCCCCAAGCTGCCTCCTACTAGCAGAGTCTGGGCAAAGCCACCACTGTCTGTGTGGGCAGTGCTGGCAGGAGCTCCTTGAATGCAAGGGGCTCATTTTTGCATTTTTTCCACAATTCTTTATAACTCGTAGCTAAGGGTTTTGGGCAAGTATACACAAAAAAAGTAGATGGCTGTTAAAACTATTTTGAAACACCACAATACTATCATGCTACCAGCCATATATACAACGAACATTTTAATTTTTAGAAGTTTTCCTAAACTGTATGTGAATCTTCTTTGAAACTGCTCCCAGCATTTTTAGTTCTCTGCATCATAGACAAAACTGAACAGCAGGCTCCACTCCCGTCTCAGATAAGGTGGTTAACGAGCTGAGTCTGTGACTCCATGAACTGTGAGACAGAGGGAAGCCTGGGGAGTCCCCAGCCACAGACGAGGCTGAGCTTCAAACTACCCCTCATACAAAAGAGCAGACTTGGGGATGAGGCTGTGGACATGGGGATCCCAGCTTGTGAAGCTTTGTGATCAAATTCAGCAAACGTTGGCACTCTGAGATATTTCTGCAGGTTGCAGGAACAGTGAGGGCCAGCAGAAGAGGGGGTGGCCTATAGTCCAGCACCTGGTCCCCAGAACCTCACCTCCTTGCTGAGGGGCCTCCTCAGTCCCTCAGTCTCTCCCCAGTTCCCTCCCCAGACACATGCATGTGCCCTAGAGAATGTGAAGGGTGAGGCTTTGCTTCCAGCTCACAAGCTGGGACCACGGCCCACGCTCGGACCCCTCGCTCATGCCTCCCCTGCCACCTGGGGCTCACAGTGGTCCCCACACGCTCGGACCCCTCGCTCATGCCTCCCCTGCCACCTGGGGCTCACAGTGGTCCCCACATGCTCGGACCCCTCGATCATGCCTCCCCTGCCGCCTGGGGCTCACAGTGGTCCCCACACAGGTTTTGCCAGCCTAGGTTCTTGTCTCCTGAGTGGGAGTCTGGCTTCTCTGGGTTGGTTCACTTTCTGCAAAATTATGCTGGCAACCTCACTTCTGGACCACGAGAAACTCTGAGTGGGATGTGTCCACTCGACTCCCAGACGGGGGACAGGGACTGTTTTAAGGTCTGTTTCAATCTCATGCCCCATCAGAATGTCTTTCCGTTAGAACATTTAAAAAACATTTCCCAGTGCTATAGTGTGTTATATTTAGTTACATAATGTCTGTCTCCCCTTGTAGAATGGTGAAACGATCATATTTAAAAGTAAGAAACATGAGGAAATGACCAATTTGAGAGGTTTAGCTATCATAAATATTCCTGCAACATAAATTAGTCAATAAATATCTGTGGAGTATACTTACAGTAGGTGACACAGCAGTAAGCTTGGGGAAAATTCTAATTTACAAGCTCCTCGGCCCTCACAAAGCACCTAGCAGAGCTCAGGGTCTGAGACCTGCTCTTCCAGGGAGAAGCCATATTCCCACGCCAGAGGTCCAGGATGCTATGCAGAGACCCAGCTGTGTGTGAGCCCTGGGAGCTACACAGACGACGTCTCGGTCCCACAACACCCTGGGAGCTGCACAGACAATATCTCAGCCTCAGAAGCTGCACAGATGACATCTCTGCCCCACTCTAACTCCGGCTTAGGGCTTTCAGCAGATGTCTGACCTCGCTCCAAATTATTCTGTGCCTTGTGTATTCAGTGACAGTCTGAGAATTCAGTGGTGAAAGAAATCCCAGAGCATGTTCTGGTTACTGCTGAATTGTGCCCGTATTCTTTGGTGATCTGGAAATACTCATGTCTTGCCATAATTTGATCTAAGTATTATAACATTGCTTACATGAGGAGGAGCAGGTGTGCACCTGTCCTGACTCCGCTGGCCAGGCACACTGAGGCTCCCAGCCTTGTTGGGCTGTGGAGGGGCCTCCAGGACACGGCTCCTGCCCACCACACCTTCCCTCCCTCCCACCCCACCCCCACGCCTTCTCTACCCCCTCCCCTGCGCCTTCTCCCCGCCATGCTCCTTCTCCCCCTGTGCTGTTGGGCATGGAGGGGCCTCTGGGATGTGGCTCCTTTCCCCCTGTGCCTCCTCCCCCCACGTGCCTCCTCCCCCTGTGCCCTTGGGCATGGAGGGGCCTCGATGTGGGTCCCCACCATGTGCCTCCTCCCCCCACATGCCTCCTCCCCCTGTGCCCTCGGGCATGGAGGGGCCTCTGGGATGTGGCTCCTTTCCCCCTGTGCCTCCTCCCCCCACATGCCTCCTCCCCCTGTGCCCTCTGGCGTGGAGCAGCCCCTGGGATGTGGCTCCTCCACTCTTTCTGGGCCTGGGAGTCTGTCTGGGGAGATGAAACATTAGCAAGAATCAGCTCAGGCACTGTGGGGTGAAGCTTGCTGTCACTGTGGAATGGGACAGACAATCATTTTACAATGAGGTGGAGGATTTTGAGTGCCAGAGTTTCTGATGAGGAGTCAAGTTTCCAGTGAGCTCCCAGCTTCCTTTCAGCAGAGCTGGGGGACTGAGTGGGGATGGTGGGTTTGGGGTCTATCAGTCCTCCAGAAGAGTCTGCCTGGCCACTGGAGGAAGGTACAGGGTAGGTGGGAAGGAGGAAGAAGTGTCTGGTGGGGGTCAGTGGGACAGCTCAGAGGACTGGGGGGAGGTGAGGGCCCAGAGGCCTCGGGGTGAGGGACAGGAGCGCAGGAAGGGGTTAGGAAGGTTGCGCTGTAGGTGGGGCTGCCTCTGATGCTCTTCCAGCACTGCTAATAAGGAACAAAGATTTTTTGAATTAAAGAGTTTCGGCTTTATTGAGGTATAATTGACAGTCAAATTGCATACATTTAGCGGGTATACAATGATTTGCGTGTGTATATGCTGTGAATGGTTACCAGAGTCAAGCTGATCAATGTGCAGTTACTATTAACCATCTTCACTCTGGATCAGGCCTGGGGGCCTATTCATGCTACAGAACCACAGCTTTGCACCCAGGTCTCCCCAGTTCCTCCCTGCCCTGGGAACCCACCTCCTCACCCCACACTTTCTAGATCTCACAGGGGATTTTTCTTCCTGTATGTGGCTTATTTTACTTAGCATAAGAAAGTGTGACACACACCCACAGTGGAATGTCCTCCAGCCTTAACAGAGAGGGCAGTCCCACCATTCACGGTAGCAGGATGAGCCAGGGACTCCATTTTTATCTGAATATTGGCCCATTCCTCTGAAATTAGGCTTGTGAGGCCTCAAGAATATGAACCACCACTCAGAAGTCAGACAAGAGGGATTCCAGGGAGGACAGAGGGGACAGCACCTGCTCTGACTCTCAAGAATGAGCTGTCTGGAGTGGAGGGCGTTTCTGGGGCAGAGGCCAGCTGTCGGGCGTGCTAAGTCACACCCCCAAAGTGCTTCTGTGAGTTGCATTTGTTTACCGTGCAGGGTACGTATTTGAATATGAGGACCTCTGTGACCTCCTCTCCCAAATTTGCAATGAACCATTCCAGATGTTTTCCAAGGACCCTTCCCAAGGTGACATTCCACGGTTCTGTGTCAACTGTGTCCTCTTTAATAGAAAGAGACAAGTCCGCATGAGATAGAGCGAATGAATTAGCTTTCGGGGTGTTCTGTAGACAACCAGCACCATTGGCCTGTAGTGCTCATGGGAATGTGGGTTTCGGGGCCACTCTGATCTCTTGACCCCGAGCCCCAGGAACACATCTCTACAGCAAGCTCTCCTGCTGTTTCCTTGTCACTCCTAGGTTCTCAGTGAAGTGTGACATGGACTGAAAAGCCTGTCCTGTCCCCTGTCGCTGCGTGCCGATGTCTGAGTTTATTTCTACTCTGGACATGGCCCTGCTGACCCAGGAGGCTCAGTGACAACACACCCTTGGGTTGACTCCCCCAACTTTGGCATGCCGCTGGCCTATGCTGGGTCCCCTGTTACTTTTCTATTAGTCAAATGGGAGACAGCTTTGCAGGACACACAGCCCTCTGGCCTGCCCTATTCTGGGCTCTGGGAACAAGCAGGAGCTTGCTTACCCCATCTCAGACATGTGACCACGATGCCATCTGGAGCTGCCCGGGAAGACGGGAGCCAATCGGCCCCCTTAGACCAGCACATGTGTGCACAGTCCCACCCATGGCTAGAGCACACTTGTACATTAAGTTCTGCTTTCTAAAGATCTGACTGAGCCAGGGACACACTGATAAATGACTGGGCAGTGAGGTGGGAGTTACAGAAAGCTCAGGTCGTGATCCCAGGAGAAACCAAGGTCTCCCTCTCCTGGGGCAAGGCCGTGGGCGTGAGCAGGGAACAGGAAGGCTGCCAGTCCTGAGTGCACTGAGCAGCTGGCATCGCTCCCAGTCAGATCCCTAACAGAAGATGAGGACATCTGTCAGACACCAGAGGATGCCTCAAGAACACTTAAATAAATGGTGTGACAACCTCCCCCAGCTACCTGCTGAAAAATTCTTCAAAGGAGGCTGGGAGACAATCCCCCCACATACCTGCTGTCCCCTCGGGCATCGTGCTCATGTGGGCTAATCTTCAGTTGCCAGGCAGTACAAATGTGGATGTGAGTCTGTACTCACCCTGTCACTCTATCACCCAGGCTGGAGACAATTCCCTTGTTTACCACACCTCCTCATCCCAATGTCTCCTCTCCCCTAGAAAGTATTTCTTATGAAACTTAAAAGGCGATTTTTTGGCTGGCCACAGAAGCTACCTCTGACCCAGTCCAGCATTTGGTTAACTTTGGCTGGAAACCACGTTTCAGAAATGAACTGTGTGACCTTTTGTAATTTTTACTCCTATTATTATAACTACTAGTTATGACCTGAATTCTGTCACCAGCCTGATGGAGTTTGTAGGAAATCAGTGCTGTATTCTCCTCATAACTCAGAGACCCTCCTCTGACCTACAGATTAGGAGGTTAATTGAGATTTCTGCCTACATTCTAATCTGCTTGTGTAATGCATTCCAAATCTTGATCTCTCCTAGCTGGGCAGGGCTTAATTGCTTTTCTGAAGGCAAAGCCCGACGTGCTCAGGATGAATTACAGGGCAACAAATCCTGATAAACTCAGGGTGGCAGAAAACAAGGATGATTTATGCAGGCGGTGCTGTGGAGACAACCCAGACGAAAGTCTCCTGAGCTCCAGTTCTGTCTGGACGGGTCGTTCCAACTTCTCTCAGGTATTATGCTGTCCGTCCACACTGGTTGTGCTTTCAGCTTTCTATGTGCCACTTAGGAAAGCAGAACAGGTGATGGCTTATTTATTTATTTTTACATTTTAAAAAGAAAATTTATTTATTTATTCATTGTCAGATTTTCAGAGGGTACAAATGATTAAGTTACATTGTTTGCATTTAGGGGGTAATGTCCAAGTTGTGGTTGAGCCCCTCACCCAGGAGGTGTGCCACGTACCCCTGCATCGGGCCAGTTAGGGCCAAGCACATCAGTCCCCCACCTGCCTTCTCACTCTCTTCTCCCTCTTCCTCCCCAACTTCAATTTAATTGTGTTTTTCTGTCATGCAGGCTTGTCCATCTACTGGTTTCATATGAACATTGAGTACATTGGATACTTGCTTTTCCATTCTTGAGGTACTTTACGAAGGAGGACATTCTTTAGCTCCATCCAGGTTAATATAAAAGATGAAAAGTCTTGGTAATGGTTTATTTTAAAAAATAAATTACTTAGATATAAATGTTTTTTTCAAACACCAAACGATTGGCAGACAAACCAACAGTGCAGATCCATAGTGTACACTGGGTCTCTAGTTTTGGAGGAAAAGTTCTACCCCTGCTTTCATTTCTGCCAACTTCAAGCACTGAGCACTTCCGGCACCTTCGGCTACCTGGCAGCAGCATAGGCTTGGAGTCAGTTCAGCCATGGCTCAAGTCCCACGTCTAACATTGACCCAGTTGTGGTCCAGGTCCAGTTAGTTACTTGCTGAATCATTATTACCTTGTCTGTGAAAGGCCAGGATAAAGATATGCAGAGTTGTGAAGCACAGAAGAAACAGTACATGTGGAGCACTTAGCACAGTACAGACGCATCCGGAGGCTCCCTACGTGGCGGGGTCTGCTGCTGGAAACCGTGGGGATGGTGTTGATGGTGATGGTGATGACAGTGATGGTGATCATGATGGTAACGATGATGATGGTAGTGGGGATGGTGATGATGGTGGTGACAGTGACAGTGATCATGATGGTAATGATGATGATGGTAGTGTTGATGGTGATGGTAATGACAGTGATGGTGATCATGATGGTAACGATGATGATGGTAGTGGGGATGGTGTTGATGATGATGGTGATGACAGTGACGGTGATCATGATGGTAACGATGATGA
>NW_003852451.1:1980400-1980837 GCF_000181295.1 Otolemur garnettii
ATGGTGTTGATGGTGGTGACAGTGACAGTGATCATGATGGTAATGATGATGATGGTAGTGATGATGGTGATGATGGTGATGTGTTGATGACAGTGATGTTGATGGTGCTAGAGGTGGTGGGGATGATAGTTATGGTGGCAATGGGGAGGGTGATGGTGATGGTGTTAATGGTGGTGATGGTGCTGGTGGTGATGGTGCCGGTGGTGATGGTGACAGTGTTAATGATGGTGCTGGTGATCTTGTTAATGGTGGTGATGGTGACAGTGTTAATGGTGGTGATGGTGCCGGTGGTGATGGTGACAATGTTAATGGTGCTGATGGTGATACTGTTAATGGTGGTGATGGTGACAGTGTTAATGATGGTGATGGTGACAGTGTTAATGGTGGTGATGGTGCTGATGCTGATGGTGACAGTGTTAATGGTGGTGATGGTGACA
>NW_003852451.1:1981503-2010613 GCF_000181295.1 Otolemur garnettii
TGATGGTGATGGTGACAGTGTTAATGGTGGTGATGGTGACAGTGTTAATGGTGGTGATGGTGACAGTGTTAATGGTGGTGATGGTGATGGTGACAATGTTAATGGTGGTGATGGTGATACTGTTAATGGTGGTGATGGTGACAGTGTTCATGGTGGTGATGGTGACAGTGTTCATGGTCATAATGATGACAATGCTGATAGAGGTGGTGGAGATGATAATGATGGTGGCAATGGTGATGTGATGATGACAGTGATGATGGTGGTGGTGATAATGGTAGTGATGCATTGAGCATCTGAACAAGACCTTGATTCACAAGCTTGAGACCAGAAGCATTTTGGAGTTTAGATGTTCTGGATTTAGGAATAATATTTTCATTATATTTACTGCATCCTGAATCTGAGATGCTCATTGGCACATATTCCTTGAGCTTCCTGTCAGCTCAAAAATTTTAGCTTTTGTTTTCTTTTTTTGAGACAGAGTCTTACTACCTTGCTCTTGGTAGAGGGCCATGATGTCACAGCTCACAGCAATCTCAAACTCTTGGGCTTAAGCGACTCTCTTGCCTCAGCCTCCCAAGTAGCTGGGACTACAGGCGCCCACCACAAGGCCCGGCTATTTTTTGGTTGTAGTTGTCATTGTTGTTTGGCAGGTCTGGATTGGATTTGAGCCTGCCAGCTCTGCTGTATGTGGCTGGGGCCCTAGCCACAGAGCTACAGGCTCTGAGCCAAGTTTTATATTTTGGAGCATTTCAAATTTTTGATTTTCAGATTTGTCTTGCCCAATGTACAGTATTGAAGGAAATATGAAGAAGAAAAAAGTCAGTAAAGATGGTTTCTTTTTCTATTTGTATCTGATTCCCTTTCTCCGCCTTGCATTGTGTCACATGGTAGATGACAAATACAACCATGGCCACTGTGCTTTGCTGCTGCTCCACCAAGCGGAGGCTGGCCTGGCCGTGTGGTTTGCTGGATGGTGGGATCGGCACGGAAATGTCACAGGGTCCTGGAGCTGAAGACTCACAGGTTTGTCCTCACCTTCTTGGAGCCTGAAGGCCACTGTATTGTGAAGGAGCCTGGGAGGGAGGCACTGGGAACAGAGGGCAGCTCCTCAGGGGCCAGCCGTCCCCCAGGGAGAGCTGTCCCCACCAGGAAGACCAGCAGAGAGTGCTGGTCACCCAAGGTCTTGGACAATGACCCACTTTTGCTTCCCACCTCTGGGTTTTATTGGGGTTTGTTATTGAGCAATAAATACCTGGACATTTCTAACATTTCTTTCTCTTTATTTCTGTGTACTCTTTATAATCTTCATTATTTATTATTATTATTTTATTTTTAGAGACAGAGTCTTACTTTGTCACCCTTGGTAGAGTGCTGTGGCATCACAGCTCACAGCAACCTCCAACTCCTGGGCTTAGGCGATTCTCTTGCCTCAGCCTCCGGAGTAGCGGGGATTACAGGCGCCCGCCACAATGCCTGGCTATTTTTTGTTGCAATTTGGCCGGGACTGGGTTTGAACCTGCCACCCTCAGTATATGTGGCCAGCGCCCTACCCACTGAACCACAGGCGCTGCCCCTATAATCTTCATTATTAATGGCTAAATAACATGCCACCCTGTTGTCTTACCACATGCACTGTGAACTAAAAAAAGTCTTAAGTCCTCCCACTCCACAAAAAACATGTAGCTGAGTTGCTGGCCATGAGGAGAAGGGAGGTGAGCTGTGCTCAGTTACGCCCTGCCCTTTTTGGAGACATTCTTCGTACAGAGAAAATACAAGATCATTAACAAGCCCACCACGGTGTAAGACAAAGGCCAAGCCACACCTGCAGGCCACCAACTTACTTAATAGATCACTTGAGTGTGTGTTTATGTTTGGGGGCTTATCTCTGATTAATGGATTCCCTTATCTTCATTTAAACAATCCAAGTCTTTAGTTAATTACAAATCAAACAACCTCCAAACCCACCTATAACCTAGAATAACCTGCTTCAAGATATCCAGCCTTTTCAGGCCAAACCAACGTACACCTTCCACGTACTGGTTTATGATGTTACACGCGAGACCCGTCTCCCTGAAATGTACCAGACCAAACTGCAACCCAGCCACGGGGGGACCCCCGGCTGCAGGCTTCTGGGTGAGCTCTGCAGACCAGCGTGGCAGGCTCAGAATAGACGTCTCTGAGGTATTTCACGCAGTGTGGGTGCTTTTCTGTTGGCAATACGGAAGCGGAAGCGTGGCCCTGTCGCTTCTGCTTCCTTCCTTCCCCCACCCACTCCCTGCTTTTACAGATGGAAATTCAAGGAATTCACAGAGAAATGTTTTACCCTTAAAAGAAAACATCATGGTATAAATTATTTTGTTTTGCTTATGTGTTATTCTAGTACTCCATATTGTTCCAGGAAATATTTAAAGAGGCTTACAAGAATAAATTAGATAATAAGATTAAAAATAAGAAATTAGGGGAAAGTTGGGCAGAGGATACATAAGGACAGAGCAACACATGACCCGGGAGGGTGTGGCAGTAAAAGCTGGGCCCGTCCCTGTTTGCCTGGGGCTTTCCTCCTCCATTTGTGTTGCTGGGAAGGAGAAAAGAATCCACTTTCTTATCCCACATTGTAAGACTCTCTTGGGCCTTTGAAAATACTGTGAGTGGCTTTTCTTTTATTCATGTTAAGTTAAGGTTTTGAATGCTGGAAGTCAGTTTTTAACATTTTAAACCTACCATCGCACACAGAAGGAGCAGGTGTTTTAAATAACGTGACGATCACGGACTGGCAGCTAAACTTTGGGCAAATAATATCTCAAATCCTCAGTTTCTCAGCTTAAAATGGGGCTAACAGAACAGACACTACACAGGCTGTTTGGAGAATTCACAGAAAGAGCCAAACAAGAGGAGGTGGCCAACATCCCCTTCTCAGAAATCAGCCGATGTTACTACTCCCCAAAGGTCAGGTTAAACCTGCCTTATCTTGCTTTCTCCTGGTAATCCCCACACTCGATGAAATCATCCTTGTATCTCAAACTCCTGCTATTATGTAGGCCTGGTTTCCTTTCTCTTTGAAAGTTAGTTAGCTAAGTATTTGTCCTTTTTGCTTTACAGGAAATTTCTTGGGGCAGAAGTCACGCATATTCCCACCCAGAAAGCCTAGCAAAATTCCTTGTGGATAGGATGCAATGAAAACTTTTATTAGATTAAAGTCACAACTGAACAAGTGATTTGATTCAATGCTTTTCTCACTTAACCTTTCAGTCTGGACAGCCTGTGTTTGGTACGCACAGGAGAAATGCCATTCCAATCTAAGGTCTATTTTATGTTTTCTATTCTGTCATCTTACATCCAGTGTCACCCTCATACTATGTTCAAGGATGTTCCGAAATATCTTGTGCTTGTTCGGTCAGGCATCCCTGGCCCCTGTGTCTGGGCAGAGTGACTCACCACAGCCATGGACTGTGCCTCACCAATTTCTAAACATACTTTTTTTTTTACATTCTACCATCTCTAAGACTAGTGTCTTATAGTTGACGGAGTATAGTTTAATTTCCAGCGAATTTTCTTTCCTATAAATGACACGGTTCAAGATTCAATAAAGTGCTATCATAACTAGCGTTTCTGAGTGTTTATCATGCACCAGGCTTTATTTCCAGTGTATGGACTGATCTAATCCTTGTAAGGGCACATGTCCTGTGTTCTATTAATAGCCCAGATTTGCAAATGACAAGATCCCAGGCTGAGAGAGAAGAAGGAATTTTTTTTTAATTTTTTATTTATTTATTTTTGGCAGGGGCTGGGTTTGAACCCGCCACCTCTGGCATACGTGGCCGGCACCCTACCTTTTTGAGCCACAGGTGTCGCCCCAGAAGGAATTTTTTACCTTTGTTGGGCTGCAGAGCTGAGGTTTGAACATAGGATGGCTGCCTTCAGATCCCAGTTTGGAATTAGTTGTTTTCCTGAAAGTCACCCCATCCTGGGTGACTGCTGTGACCATGGCCTTGAAGCGCTACATGGCTTGGCGGCTGCAAGGAGGTGACGAGATGCTCTGTGAGTGTCATATGGCTGGACTATGTGTGTCATCAGTAAGATGTCATGACCTCAGAATTGCATGTTAGGACACTGTGACGTGGCCTGGGCTCTTTCTGGGTCCCTGTGTGGCCTCCTCCCATTTAAAGCTCCAGTCAGGGCCCACCCAACAGTGGGGACGGTCAGACTTCCAGGTGCACAGCTGTCCACACACAACTTTGCCTCCCATTGTGTGGACAGCCTTTGCACCTACTGTGTGTTCCATTTTGAGATGTGCCGACAACCTCTACAGCAGCATTACTCACAGTAGCCTGAAGGTGGAAGCGACTCAAGGTCCATCAGTGGGCGAAGGATGAACCAGTGTGGTCTGTCCACTCAATGGAGTGGTACCTGTATTAGGACGAAGTCGCTGCTGACAAGCACCACTGGAGGGATGGACCTTAAGGATGTTACGGCCAAGGTTTGTGCATATCATAGAGTTCTAGTCATGCAGGGTGGGTTGAATCCTGGAGCAGGTGCACAGCGGTGGGAATGAGCTTGAGGACATTACCCCGAGGGAAAGAGTTGGTCACACAGAGGGGACCTTACTGTGTGATTCCACCTACGTGGGGTCTCCAGAGTGGTCAGAGCCACGGAGACAGACAGTGAGACGGTGGTGCCCAGGGCTGAGGGAGGGGAGATGGGAGTTAGTGTTTAGTTGTGCAAGATGAGAGGCGTCCTGGAAATTGGTTGCACAACAGTAGGAGTGCACTAACATTGTTACCGTATACTTACAAATGGTTCTGATGGTACATTTGATGCACATTTTACCACAATTAAGAAAACACAACAAAATCAAGTGAACTCATGTTTTCTTCAAAACAATTCAAACCCTTTGCATTTCAAAAGATACCTCAGAAAGACTATTTACAAAACATGGATCGGATAAAAAAAAAAGTATCTAGAATATCCACAGAGCTCTTATATTTAAATAAGATGAATCCAGCTAAAAATGGGCAAAAGATTTGAATTCAAGATTTGTATCTTGAAATATACGTATATGAATGGCCAAGGGGCATATGAAAGCAGGCCAACGCAGGGACGCGTGGGTGGAGACCACAGTGAGAAGCCCTTCAGGGGCCCCTGTGGTGGTCGTAATGATAAACAGAGATGGCAGCAGCTGCTGGAGGATGTGGAGGGCAGGAAGCCTCGTGTCCTGCAACGGGGACTCTAAACGGTGCAGCATCTGTGGAAACCTTCGCAAGTTCTTAACAAGTTGAACAAATTTGCCGTAGGACCTGGCAACTCCACTCTCAGGAAGCTGTTCAAGGAAAATGAACAGGTCCCCACCCATGGAGAGAAACAGACAACAAAGCTGGTCTATCCATGCTCTGGATACTACGTAAAAAGGGACTAATGTGTGCCGTGACATTAGAAAAACCTCACAGAATTGTGCTAAGGGGCAGGAGCCACACCACATATCCTGTGGTTTCATGTACATGCAATGAGCAGAAAGGACAGACCTCTGGGACAAAAGGTGGATTATCAGCTGCCCAGGACGAGCAGTGGGGGGTGGGGGTTAAGGAGGATGGGGCGTCAGGGATGTTACAACTTGGCAAATTCACTAAAAAAAAAACAAAAAAACCCCCAAGAAATAGAATTTTAAACATAGATGCTTGAATGAATAATCCTGTGACAAGTAAAACAGGCCTCAATGAAATTATTTTTTAAAAATCAATACCAGAAAAAGGCTGTGATGAGAGTTGTCACAGTGCTTGTGTTTTCTCCAATAAAACCTGCAGCATACGATCTGATAGTGTCTTTAATGTTTATGGATATATTATGTGACATACTGTTAATCATGAAAACAGGGATGGAAAAACAAAGGACTTTCTTGCCAGATAACCGTATGGCGACATCAGGAGGAGGGATTGTGTTTAGCTGGGGATTAGGGGCCTCAGGCCATCACACCCCTGCTGTAGGGGTCCCAGGGCAGGTCCTGCCCAGCTGTCCAGCCCCGGCTGCCCTGGGGCTACGATTTGCCTCCTAGGAGTGGTGAGTGAGTGTGACCTCAGCCTCCCAGGACCTCCTGTGCTGTGAACTACAGAACCAGGAGGGTCCTGGGATGGGAAGTGGGGCCCCGTGGGGCAGAGCTGCCATTTGGGGGGGATACCTTTGTTCATGACATTTTCCCTTCCTTCAGTATCTTGTACAAATGATTGTCACATTACAAATCCAAGGTCCGGGAGAAGGACAGCAGCTACGTTTTTGCTGTAACTAGTGTGGTAAGACCATGGATTCAAATGGATTCAGGCATTCCCAGTGCCTGGGCAGTAACAGGAGGGAGGCCAGGGGTTCAGACCACATTTGGGAGCACTCGAGCTGAAAGCCCCTCTGCCTGTAGGGCCTCCTGTGCAGAGCAGGGGACCCTGGAAGTGAGGAGCTTCCTGGCCAGGCTCAGTGGGGGCCTGTGTCCTCGAGGTGGAGTGTGTACCACCTGCCATAGACAGGTGGCCAGAAGGACAGCAGACCTTTCAGAACATCAGCACTTTCCTCCCTTTCCCAGCCCAGTGATGGGACCACCCAAGGGCTTCTAAACGAGGCTGAGAGGACATCAGGATGTCCATCTGAGGCAGTGCAGGGCCCTGGCTCCTGTGCCAGCTGCCCCAGGGTGTCAGTGTCACGTGAAAAGTGCCTCAGCAGGCAGGAGCTTCCCTAGGCCCCTGCATGTCACCTGTCATTGTTTGGCCTTGGGTAACTCTCTGGGATGGGCAGAGCAGGCACTACTGCTCCATTTCATGGGCCAGGGAACCAAAGCCAGCAGTGGGCAGTGGGCAGTGGGCAGTGGCTGAGCTGGGCTGCACTCTGGCCTGTGCTCTCAGGGCCATGCGAGCCCCTTGCTCAGGGGCTCCCCACCCTCTGGCCCCCATTCCAGCACCCAGGCTGTGCAGCAGGGCCCGGCTCACTGCCCTCGGCTTGGTCAGTCACCCTGTCACTTTCTCTGGTGTGGATCTTTGAGTGGCCACTGTTCCTATGATGATTGTAAGAGGAGGCTGAGGGGTGCTTTCTTCAGCATTTTATATTCCTCTGGAAAACAACTTCTCAGAGGAGAAAAGTCAATTCCTGACGCACCAGAGCCCAAGCCTAAGGCAAAGCGTCCCCCTAAGGACGGTGGCAGTGGTCTCTGCCCTGCCAGGCTGGTGAGAGGGCCGCATTCCAAGGTCACCACCGACTCAGGGTGGAATTCAGCTGGACAGTGGTGGAGCAGGCAGATGCATCAGAGTGTGAGCAGCAGCTCCGGTGTGCAGTTTCGGGGGCCTCTCCTCCACCTCAGGATGGAGGGCCTGGCAAGAAATGCTTTCAACTCCGTGAGAACTGGGTCCTTAGGTTAAAAACGGAGGAAGCAAACAGGGTATGTTTCCTCAGCTCGACTCACTTTACGGAAGCACCTTTGTTTACCATTTATTTGAAGATCACAGGACCACTGTGTTCACAGCTAAGCCAGCCTCACGCCACCCCAAGGGTCTCAGCCTCCGTCCTGCAGGTGCAGGGCCGGGATATTATGTCCTGGAGAGGTTCTGCAGACCCCGATGATCAGTCACATCCTGCCAAGCAAGAAGACTGTGGTGAGGAGTGAGGGGTATTCTCTCCCAGGCTGATGGATCTCTGCTCCATTCCTGGCTGGAGATAAGGAACCCCTTATCTCGGGTGAGGCCTTCCTCTCTGCTGGGGAGTTCGCCAGGATGGAGGGGTGGGGTCTCAAGGGACCTGCACGTGGCCCAAAGACAGATAAACCTAAAATGATGGCTCCCCATGCAGCTACCCCCATTTGCAGGCCCATCTGGGCACTGGCTGGGCCCCCAGGCCATCCCTACTAGCATATCCCCATTGAGTCCAGGGGCCCCGCAGGAAGCGTGGGAGCTGGGGCCATATGCTGACACAGTGGTTTTTATGTCACGGTGGGTGGCTCGAACCACTCAGCAAGGACCGTCTGAAAGGTCATGGGAGGAGCCACAAAAACACTGTCACTCACAGCCGGAGGGACACATGCCCGGTGTCCTCCTGCCCCTGCAGTCCCTGAGGTGCCATGATGCATCAGAAGTCGACGCAGGGCTCACTGCGGTGCCCTAACCCACCTATTCTAGAGCTTTCCAAGAGCTGTTGCTATCTCGGGCCCTGACAAAGGCAGAGCTGTGCTCTCCCCACCTGCATCTCCGCACGACCCTGGGAGTGACTGGGACGGCCCCTGAGTCTGGGCAGGAACCTGGAGACCTAGTGAGGAGAGACCAGTGGTGTGGCGCCTGTACCTAGCTTTCCAGCTCTGCCCTGTTCTCCTCTCATCCAGCTGCTACTCTCTGTGCAATGGAAGATGAGCCTGGAGCCTGCATGGTGGACACAGTCCTGTGCACCTAGAAAATACCTGAACTCCCAGGGAGAGGAAGTTGGGGGCCACGGGCACTTTCTGCCACCCTGGACTGGGAACTGCCTGAGTGGGCTGCCCTCAGGAGAAGGGGTGAGGAACCCCTTCAGCAACCCAGAGGAAGAAGGGGATCACATGCAGAAGCCAATGTCAGCCACTTCTCTAGGTCAGCCACTTCTCTAGGTCAGCCACTTCTCTACATCGGCCACTTCTAGTCTGAGCATCTTGTGGGACCAGAGGGGAGGGAGGGGCCAGGCAGAGGGTGCAAGTGGGACAGGGGCCGGGAGACACAGGACAGGTGCAGGCTGCCTTCCTTGTACCTGTCCCCTGTGGCCTGGGTGCTTGTGGGCACAGACATGGGCAAGGCCGACCATCTCCAACCCACCTCCACTCCCAGCGGGAGTTGTGTCCACCAAGAACACAGGTCATTAGTCCAAGCTTAAGTTCCCGGTCTCAGAGTAAAGAACTAAAGAGCATTCTCTCATCCTCTATGCAGTGCAAATTCCAGAGGCTTCTGGGGGCGTCCTGGGGTGGATTTAGAAACCGTTCAGAGCACAGCTGCCAATCCCGGGGGTACAGCTGCTGGAAACAACATACTCTTCTCTCGGTGACAAATCTTGTTACTACCAAGTTCTTCAGAAGCTGTGATATTCAAAACACGAGGCCATCGCTGTGGGTGCTCCCAATTCCAGGGAATTCATTGCCGTAGTGCCCATATCCAGAAATCAGAAAGAGCACAAATCACCAAGCGAATGAATCATCTTAAGGAATTGGAAAAGGAAGAGCAATCCAATCCCGAACCCAGAAGAAGAAAAAATAACCAAAATCAGACCACAACTAAATGAAAGTAAGAATAAAAGAACCACTCAGAAGATTAACAAAGCAAAAACATTTCTTTGAAAAGATAAGCAAAATTGGTAAAACCCTTGGGCAGATTAACCAGAGACAGAAAAGTAAGATCTCTAATAAGCTCAATCAGAAATGAAAAAAGGGAAATAACAGATACCATGGGAATACAAAACAGCATCGTGGAACCCTACAAAAATCTCTATGCCCAGAAATCTGAAAACGTAGAAGAAATGGATAAATTCCTGAAATCACTACCTTCCTAGACTCAACCAGGAAGAAACAGAATTCTTGAACAGACCCATGTCAAGCACCAATAATGAAACAACGATAAACAAGCTTCCAACAACAAAATGTCCTGGAGCAAATAGTTCCATGCCGGAATTCTACCAAACCTTCAAAGAAGAGCTTGTGTCCAAGCTGCAGAGCCTAGTCCAGAACAGTGAGAAGGAAGGAACCCTCCCCAAATCCTTCTAAAAAGCAAATATCACCCTGATACTAAACCCAGGGAAGGACCAATGAAAAAAGAAAACTGCAGACCAATCTCATTAACAAATATTGATGCAAAAATACTCAATAAAATCCTAGCAAACAGAATTCAGCTACACATAAAAAAAATTAATGACGACCAGGGGGGCTTCATCCCAGGGATGCAAGTCTGATTCAAATACACAAATCTATAAACAGAAGCAAAAACAAAGACCATATGATCCTCTCAATAGATGCAGAAAAAGCATTTGACAAAATTCAAAAGAAATTTGTTTTAAAATATCGAACGCTTCATGACTTTGCATGTCATCCTTGCCAGCATCCTTTTCTTCATAAGAACACTTAAGAAAATTGGCATAGATCGGACATTCCTTAAACTGACAGAAGCCATCTATGAAAAACCCACGGACAACATCATATTGAAAGAGAGAAACTGGAACCAGACAAGGATGTCCCATAGCGCCACTACTATTCAACATAGCACCGGGAGTTTAGCCAAGGCAATCAACAAGAGAAGAGTATCAAGGTATCCAGAGGGGACAGAGGAGATCAGATTATCACTCTTTGCTGATGATATGATCTTATACCTAGAAAACATCAAGAACTGAACCAAGAGACTCCTGGAATTGATGAAGAACAGTAGCGTCTTAGGATATAAAATCAATGTCTACAAATCAGTAACCTTCATATATTCCAATAATAGTCAAGCTGAGAATAAAATCAAAGATACAATACAATAACATTAAAGAAAATGAAACACCTTGGAGCATATTTAACAAAGGCTGTGAAGGAGCTTGACAGAGAGAACTGAAAAACCTGGAGAAAACAAATACCAGGGGATGTTAACAGCTGGACAGCCCTACGCTCATGGCTGGGAAGAATCAACATTGCTAAAGTGTCTGTACTGCCCAAAGCTATCTACAAATTCAGTGCAATCTCCATTAAAATGCCAGCATCATACTTTGCAGATCTCAAAAAAAAAATAGTTTTTGTATGGAACCAGAAGAATACCTGAATAGCAAATGCAATTCTATGAAATAAGAACAAATCTGGAGGCATCATTTTACCGGAATTCAAGCTACACTGCAAGTCGATTGTGATCAAAATATCATGGCATTGGCATAAAAATAGAGACATAGACCTGTGGAACAGAACCAAGAATCTAGAGATGAAACGAGCCTCATATTGCCAAAGCAGACAAAAGTTTACATTAGGGAAAAGAAAACCTATCCAATAAATGGTGCTGGGAGAGCTGGCCAGCCACATATAAAAGTGGACCCCCACCTCTCAACACTCACAACACTCAACTCATGATGAACAAAATAGTTAAACCTAAGACACAAAACTATCAAACTTCTAGAAGAAAATGGAGGAAAAATCTCTTAAGGGTATTACCCTAGCTAAAGAATTTATGAATAGCCCAAAGGCAATCATAGCAACAACAAAAATATATCAGTAGGACCTGATCAAGTTAAAAAGTTTCTGCACAGCTAAAGCCATAATCAACACAGCAGAGAGAACCTACAGAATGGGAGAAATGTTACTTGCTACACATCTGACAAAGGGCTAATAACCAGAATCTGTAAAGAAATCAAGAAAAATCAAACAACCCCATTAAAATTGTGCAAGAAGCCAGACGTGGTGGCTCACACTTGTAATCCCAGAACTCCAGGAGGCTGAGGCAGGAAGATCACTTGAGCTCAGGAGTTCAAGATCAGCCTGAGCAAGAGCAAGACCAACTCCACTAAAAATAGAGAAATTAGCCAGCGGTTGTGGTGGACATCTGTAGTCCCAGTTACTTAGGAGGCTGAGGCAGGAGCATAGCTTGAGCCCAAGAGTTTGAGGTTGCTATGAGCTATGATGACCACAACACTCTAGGGTGAGCGACAGAGTAAGACTCTGTCTAAAGGAAAAAAAAAAAAACTGGGCAGGTGACGTGAATAGAAACTTTTCTCTTGAGGACAGACTAATGGTCGAAACCACATGAAAAGATGCTCATCATCCGTCATCATCAGAGAAGTGCAAATCAAAACCACCCTGTGCTATCACCTAACCCCAGTGGGAAAGACCCACATCATAGGTCCCCAAGCAAGAGATGGTGGCGTGGGTGTGGGGAGAAGGGAACACTTCTGCACTGCGGGTGGGACTGCAAACCAGCACAGCCTCTGTGGAAAGCAGTATGCAGAGTCCTCAAAGATCTAAAAGCAGACCTACCATTTGATCCTGCAATCCTATTACTAGGTATCTACCCAAAAGGAAAAAGACATTTTATCATAAAGACATTTGCATTTGAATGTCTATAGCAGCACAGTTCACAACACAAAGATGTGGAAACAACCCAAGTGCCCTTCAACCTATGAATGGATTAATATATTGGGCATGTATAGCGTGTAATACTATTCAGCCATAAAAAGATGAAAATTTTTATCTTTTGTAACAACCTGGATGGAATCGGAAACCATTCTCCTAAACAAAGACTCACAAGAATGGAAATACAAGCCTCACAGGCACTCAGCACTAAAAGGAACGGTGCAGCAGGTGTTTACATGGGAGAAAATCTCACTGAGACGCAAGTGTGGGGGGGGGAGGTGGTGAGTTCCCACCCTGGGGGACCTGCATGGGGTGGGGGTGTTGCACGCTTCCTGGGTGAAGGAACAACTAGGACTTTGACCAACAAATGCAAACACATTACCTAATCACATGTGCCCCCATATGAATCTGAGTTTTAAAAAAAGAGAATTTATTAGGAGAAAAGAACATTAGCTTTAATTTCCTGGGAAGGGTGTTTTAAGGAAACATAATAGACCAAACCATCTGCTTTCAAAATTATCCACCTCAATGTTAACAAGGAATGAAAAACTGCTGTCTATTCAATGCTTAATTGAAATTTGTTCTTGCCAGCTCATTAGGTTAAACACTTAATTTAACAGATTCACATTTGGGGTATTTGGTGTGTAGCGAACACACACAGTTCATAAGGTGACTATTTTTATAGGACTTGAAATATGCCCTATTGTTTTAAATGCTTCTAAGGATGGATGGTTTTCATAGCTTTGTCTATTGCTCCTATTAATAGTCCTGGCTGTGATTTGTGATGGCAAAGCCATCTTCAAGGAGGCATCCCAGCTGCGGCATCACTCCCAGGGTAAAGGCAGGGATTTCACAAGCAGCTGCAACAAGGTGAAGCTGGCCTGCTGGGTTTGCTCCTGACCTCCAGAAACCAGGCTGGCATAGAACGTGGAGAAACTATTCAAAGGGTCTCACACTTTCTTTTTCTTTACTTTTCTCTTTCTTTCTTTCTTTCTTTTTTTTTTTTTGACAGTCTCAAGTTGTCACCCTAGGTAGAGTGCTGTGGTGTCACAGCTCACAGCACCCTCAAACTCTTGGGGCTTAAGTGATTCTCCTGCCTTAGCCTCTCAAGTAGCTGGGACTACAAGCATGCACCACAATGCCCGGCTATTTTTTGTTTGTAGTTGTCATAGTTGTTTGGCAGGCCCGGGCTGGATACGAACCCGCCAGCTCCAGTGTATGTGGCTGACGCCCCAACTGCTGAGCTACAGACGCCAAGCCCCTTCCTTTTTTCTTAAGGCAAGGAAATTCCAGAGTCGTGGGAAGAAATAAAGAGCATGAAACTTAGAGAGCAGGAATAGAAATGGAAGTCCAGAGCAGCAAATCCCCTGCCAGGAGCCTCCCTTGTCTAATTAATTGTGAGGTGAGCAGGGTAGAGACTCCAAAGCCCCGAGGAGGTGGGGAGGCTGGCGCTGGTGGGGGTCCCTGTCCAGGCCCTGTGTCGGCTCCTGTCCTGTCCTTACTTTTCCAAGTAATGGGGCTGGGGCGCTATGTGTTGGGTGGGCAGCCCTGGGGAGGCCTGGCAGATCTGCCCTGCAGCATTATGGGGAGGGGGAGGCTTCTGGCAGAAATGTAGAGCTTTGATCTCTTATTTACAGAAAGGAAAGCTTGATGAGAAATCCAGCACTTGAGGCTGCCTCTCTTGGGAGCATCCTCCCTTCTGGAGCTTGTTCAGCTCTTCACAGGCACAGGTGCCATCAGCGAACGTGATCCACCTGGATGGAGAAGGTTCCACCCCTTGGAGAAGGTGCCTGTGGCAGCCGCAGTGGCTGTTGGGCACTTCCTCCTTTGGGGCCCAGCGCAGGTGCCATCAGGAGGACATGTGTCTGGCTCATCCACAGCCTGAGCCAGGAGGTGGTCTGCATGCAGCTCAGGGTCTGGATTTAGAAATTCCTGCTCCAGCATTTTGCTGTTTCCTTTCGGAGGTGTGGCTGCCACGGTGAAGCTGGGCTGCAAATGTGGGGCACACCTGCCTAGTACTGTATATCAGTGCTGGGAAGCAAGTATCCCTCCATCAAAAAGGAATCACAGAAGATTTTGTGTCCTAAAGCTCACCTCAGCTACCAAATACTACATTTGTACGGTGATAAAGAGCATGAATGCAGAGATTATAAAGTCTTACTATGCTCTTAAAAGAAATGTTCTCTTTCTCCAGAGAAAGCCCTCAATGTGTTTCCTGAAAACAGGCTTGATGTCTTCATAGGCAGCCTCAGGGGGAAGCCTTCCTTTCTCAAGGTCCCTCACCAACAGTGAGCCAGTCAGGCTCCTGCTGCGACCCTCTCTATGGTAGTGATAAGCCATGACCTTCAGGTGACTTAATAACTTATTTCAGCATGTTAGGCATTGATGGGCATCTAGTGGCCCCCAACCTGGGATGGTAGTCAGGAAGGGATACAGTGCTGGATAAAAAAATCACAAAAGTTGCTCCAAACTTAGTGCATGAAACTGAAAGCCTGTAAGGGCATACACTGCTCCATGTGCCTGGCGGCAGCATGAGAACAGTGCAACAGAGTCTTTTCACTGGGTACGTGGCAGAGTATCCATGCAAGGAGGCACAGCAGTCGGTGCTTAGCAGTCAAGGTTAAGAATGAGAGAGGAGAATACAGCCCCCAGGAAGTTTGAGTAAAGGGTAAACAGGGACATAGGGCAGTGGAACATCTGAAGAGGCCAGATAATGGTGCAATGAGAAGGGGTGGGGGAAAGCAAGTCTCAGCTCCTCAGGCAGACATCTCAGCTTCTCCAGCCTGAACTACTAGTCGATGGCCTCAGCTGCCTGCACTGCTGATTTCCCCACCCAGGGATCATCACACAGACATTCCTCTGTCTGTGCACTTTGCCCTGAGTTGGAAGATCTGTGAGGAATTCATTCTGTCTACCTCCCACAAGGTATATTAGCTAATTGGCCAAAACACCTCACTGTGGACCAATGTGGTAGTTAATGCATTTGTCTCAAGAGCTGTGTGACCACCTGCTCCTCCATCCACCAATCCCTCCCTCCCTCCCCACCTATATGTCCATCCACCCATCTGTCCATCTGTCCTCTGCCTTGCTCCAATAAAAATCCAGGCAGAATTGTTTAGATATTTGATGAGCAGGGAAAGAGGATGGGATAAATGACAGAATGGGGAACAAAAAATTAGAAGAAGGAATAAAGAGAAACAAAGAGAAAGTGACAGAGAAGTGAATTTACTCTTCTTGGCTTTATTAGCAATATTCCATTATTTTGAATAGCAGTAAAAACAGAAGAATCAAGGTCAGATGGTCTAAAAGATGGTTCATCATATTTGAAAAATTAATCTAAACTAATGCCTCCCTAAAATAGTGTAACAAAAAACTATCTTTGGTTAAGAGGAATTCATGCTAATGCTGACCCTCAAAAATCACATATGCAAAACCCCATACCTCAGCTGATGGGGCTCCCTGATGTGTGTACTCGACCTTAGTCAGGTTTGCTTACCTGCTACCAATCTCCTCACCCTTTCATTAAACCTCCCTGATATTCTTGGGAACTGTGCTTCTCCACACAATTAGGGAGGCAGGGAGGACTCTCCCCACCCAGCTCTGGGAGTGGGCACCCAGCCCAGACCTGGCCAAGGAATACACTGGATCCTCTGTGCACAGCACTTGGTCCAGAAACGGTTGTGTGACTCACATGGATGCAGCAGTATCTTCCCCGGCACCGTGCTGAGTGCCGGGGAGAGACGTTCTCCTGCATCTGAAGCACAGGCAACAGGAGCCCCAAGCTTCATTGCTGCGTTCACCACCACAACCACCAGATACGAAATAAGGCCCAGGTGCATCCAACCTTTTTTCTTTTCTGCCACACACAGGAAGAAGAGTTGTTTGGGGCCACATAGTAGATACCCAAACACTAACAACAGCTGATGACCATAAGGAAAGGTCCTGTGGGAATCAGGCTCATAGTGTCATTTAGGCCAGGCTTTTCTAGAGGTCTTGTTGACAGAGTTCAAGTTTCTCAAACCCCTCTCAGCTGCACTAGCCTGGTGGTCTACATGGGATATCCGGCCCCTGGCAGGCTCAGGGCTAGGATTCTGGGGTACCTGTTGACCCCAGTCCAAGATCCCATGCCCTCCTTTTTGTTGGGCTGCACATGGCCCTATTTTTACCTGGTGGCTGAGAACAGAATGCCTAGATTACCATCCCCTGAGCTCTGCTCAGGTGTAGATAGAAATCATTGAAATGAGTTAGGAGAGCGTATCTCCAATTTGTGAAGTTTAAGTTGTCATCACATGGTGGGCCGCCATGATTTTCTCTTCTTCTGTTGGTTAATGATTACTTAAGGCAACTTTGAATAACTTGAATTAAGTTTATGCATTATACTGTCAACTTGATTTATGATTTTTTCTTGAATGAAGAGAGCTCAGCAATGTCTTTCCTGCTATGGGAGAATGGCCTGGGGCTGCACTTGCTGGCTGCACTTGAGACCCTGCTGGCTTAGTGTGTGCCACTCACAGGCTCACATTGGTTATTTCACCTGAGATCCCTGAGTCTGAGTTTTTTCTCACGTTAACTGCCTTCCGTCCAGAACCCGGCAAGGCTGTGGGGAGCCAGGCCCCAGCTAGGTCCATATGGTACTTTTTGTGATATCCATCACCACAGATAAAGAAAAAAGTCCTTAAATAATCTACATATGGTCCACAGGCTGCAGGTTGAAGACCCTGGCACTATCCTTGATGTCCTAAATGTCAGTTTCCAAAAAAGAGAGAATCTGCTTAAGAAAATAGCAGAGCAGACTCAAGAGAGGCGTGAGAGTAACGCTGAGTCCTGAGACACCACAGAGCTCGTGGGTCCGGGACTTCCAGACTTTCCATTACTGGAGTTCTTTATTTATTTATTTTACTTAAGTCAACTAAGCTGGGAATTAGCTTCTAGCAACCGGTGGTCCCGGCTAGTCCAGACAGCAGGGAGGCTCCCTGGTCTTCGGCTGGTGCTCACCCATGCCCGGCTCTGCAGTGGCCCTCAGGGCTGAGTCCTGACCTGCCAGACACCCCCAGAGAGACGCTGCCAATGATGAAACTCACAACACCACACTAGCAAAGGAGTCGTTGCTGCCAGAGGCACATGCTGTGTCTTTCAGCTTCTGGAAGAAGTGTTTTGGTACCTGGGTGGCTCTTGGTGTTTTATAGCTAAGTCAATTCCATCTACTTGAGATGAAGATGTCAAAAACATCACACATTCAAATGACTGTGTTTTTGTTCACTGTGCTGTGTATCCTTGGAAGTCATTAACTATATTGCAATCTGAAAACTGATTGGTCTGAAAACAAACAAAATGTTTACAAAACAGAAGAACTGGATAAAAAACTCCAGGAATGAGCCACCCCGCTACCCCTTTGGCAGGACATCGGGCCTGTGGAGGAGCACTGCTGCCTCAATGCAGAGGGACTGTGGGGGAGCACTGCTGTCTCAATGCAGGGGGACTGTGGGGGAGCACTGCTGTCTCAATGCAGGGGACTGTGGGGGAGCACTGCTGCCTCAATGCAGAGGGACTGTGGGGGAGCACTGCTGCCTCAATGCAGGGGGACTGTGGGGAAGCACTGCTGCCTCAATGCAGGGGGACTGTGGGGGAGCACTGCTGTCTCACTGCAGGGGACTGTGGGGGAGCACTGCTGTCTCAATGCAGGAGGACTGTGGGGGAGCACTGCTGCCTCAATGCAGGGGGACTGTGGGGGAGCACTGCTGCCTCAATGCATGGAGACTGTGGGGGAGCACCGCTGCTTCAATGCATGGAGACTGTGGGGGAGCACTGCTGCTTCAAAGCAGGGGGAATCTCATGCCTGAGAACAAGTGGGCCTCACTGTCCCACCAGATTTTTGCCCATATTTTGTGGCCCCTGGGACAGAATATAAAGTTCTTATTACCGAATAGTAAGCACACAGGGCATTTTGGTAGAGACATTCCTCCAATCAGCTTTCTCCCCCTTGCTCAGCCGAGTCTTTCCTGCTACAACTCCCTGTGTTTCATTGTGATTTCTTTGGTCCTGGGGACCTGTTCCCTCCGAGGAGGGGAGGTGTGTATGTGCTGACCGAGCCACGAGCCATCAGCTCATGAAGGATTGACAGTCCATCCTGACAGAAGCATGGGACCTGCATGGGTTTTAGGGTGTTGGAGAAGTGCCTTTGGCCTTGCAGTGTGGGCTCTCCAAGGTCAGATGGACTGGCCAGTCTTTTAGATGAATAACACAGGTGCAACAGGGCTCAGCAGTGTGCTCTGTAAACCGAGAGCTGCTGTTAATCAATAATCTATGTGATGCAGAATCCAACCGACAGAGAGAAGGGACAGGAAGACTTTTTAAACCCTGAACAGTGGTACCTGGTCACTGACGATGTCCCAGAGGCACCTGCTGGGCTGTTTGAGGGCAGGCCTGCGTCCTGTTCATTTGAGTACCTCCAGGGCCTGGTGCTAGGCCTTGTTCAAGCCCACAGTAAAAATTTGCTAAACTGAATTGAATTTTAGAGACTATAATGTAGCTTCCAAACCACAAATTTCTGAGATTGAGGTATTTTTTGTACTATCAGACCCAGAGTTTTTAATGAATTTTTGCTGTTTGCCAGTGAGTCATCTGCATAGCACACAACCTGCAGGGGTGAAGCCCTGTGGGCCACCCAGTCTGCGGCCCCAGCCAACCCACGCACACTTACGCAGAGTGGGGCCACACAACCACAGCATGAGCAGGGTTCCAGAGCTTGCCAAATGGATTTGGCCACGGCTATGCCAAACCCAGCCCTCTGGGAGGTAGGTAGGATGCTGCTGGCTCCACTCCTGGGTGTTGAGAGAGCCCACCCAGGTCACACAGGGTGTCAGCGTGAGGGGCTGAGCCTGGGTCTTCACATTCTGAGTCCCAGCTCTTTCCGTTTCCCTGGTGACACATTATCTCCTGAGGCCTGGACAGTACAGGCAAGTGTCACCTGCCTTACTGCTCTGCTCCGACCCTGATGGGCACCCCAGGCTCCTGCCATGGTTAGGGGCCATGTTGTCATGAGTATCTGCTTGGAGCTCAGCTGCTAACCCTCTGCACCCCCAACTTCACTTGCAGCCCCTGCCCAGCCTGGCCTGGACTTCCAGGGATGTCCAACAAGCCGGTTTCACAGGTGTGGCTGGGCAAGCTTCACTTCATGCAGGGAAGTGGCTTTTTGCCCTAGGAGGAAGCTTGGAGTTCTCTACTCTAATTCCTGTCTCCTGGAGGTGGGCGAAGTGGCCTGATGCCCGCTCTGCACATTCAGTGATGCTGCTGCTTCAGCGGTCACCTGTCACCTGCTGCGCTGTAAACAGTCACGCTGCCCCCTGCTTGGTCACCAGTCACCTGCTGTGCTGTAAACTGTCGTCCTGCGCCCTGCTTGGTCACCTGTCACCTGCTGTGCTGTGAACAGTCATCCTGCACCCTGCTTGGTCACCAGTCACCTGCTGTGCTGTGAACTGTCGTCCTGCGCTCTGCTTGGTCACCTGTCACCTGCTGCGCTGTGAACAGTCATCCTGCGCCCTGCTTGGTCACCAGTCACCTGCTGTGCTGTGAACTGTCATCCTATGCCCCATTTGCCATGAAGACATCTGTGCAGCTGACAGCAGTTTGTTTGTTGTTTTCCAAGCCTATTTTGAAAATGTATTTGCTAAAAGGTTTTCATTTAACTCTAGCTTACAGCTCAGATTCTGAATTAAATTGTAGATAAGCGCCAGCCACATCATTTCAGACACTTGCAAATCCCTTGTTTGGGAGGACGGTTGTGTTGGATCCAAACCCCACTTCTTAGAGGCTTAAGGGGTTTAGCCAATCTGTCCATGGAATTCTTCCTTTAATGACAGCCTCCCAGCTCCTCCCCTCTCCCCAAAGATGGAGCCCCTCTCCCTTTGGGGCTTTAAAACATGAACCATAACCCTCTACCAAGATTCCCTGGTGTCTTCCACAAAGTTATTTTCACTACAGGGAATAGATACAGGAGGTTCCACAGCTCCAGACCATTTCATGGCCAGTGGAATATAGGTCTGGGAAGGACAGGTGGCCTTCACTCCTCACGCCTGGGCATCTACCCTCCCTCTCCCACCGTTACCTCTGAACTTCAGACTGTCTTTGCTGCTGTGGCCTGACCACTGAGCCTGGGGTCACTGGACAGCCCTGGAATGAGGGTCTTAGGGGGGTCTGTCCATGCAATTCCAGTATCAAACCTGGTGAAATACAGACATACCGCACCACAAGCTCACCCCCGCTCAGAGTCCCGGCTCTGGGTTTCTCGACTGCTTAGGATTCAGCCCCCTTAGTTTCTCCCAGTTCTTTTGCTAGAAGGAACCAGCCTTCCCCATGTGACAAGCACCAGGAATTTTGATTGTCACCAAGATTAAATAGATGCCACATTCCAAAATGAGAAGAGAGACCACAATGAAGGTTCACACAAGAGGAGGCTGCTGGGAGTCAGGGACGTGACAGGCTTCCTGGAGGGGAGGGGTCTGTCCTGGTCCCTCCGGCTTCTGGTGGCTGCAAAAATCCTCCTAGTTCCTGGGCTGGTGGCAGTGTCACCCCAGTTTGCACCTCTGTGTGTTCCTGGACATGCCTGAGATCTCTGTGGTTAAGTTTCCTGAGTGTCCATCTGAGGACTGAAGGCTCAGCTTGCTGTCAGTGCCGGGCAACCCTGGTGCCAGTGGAGATAGGTGCTGGCCGTGGAGCTGAGCAGGACGTGCCTGTTGAGGAGCCGTGATTGTGCTTCTGCGTGACAAAGGGAGACACTCAGTGTGGATGCACCATCTGTGCCGCTAGGTTAGTTCCCAGGGCCTCATGTCATTAGTGCTCTCTCCCTGTGAATGTGCATTAACGTGTGTGCATTTGAGTGTGTGCACATGTACGCATATACTTAGGAATGCTGGCGTGTGTGCAGGTACACAGATGTGTATTCACTCAGCTTTACCACCTGCCACTGTTCTGTTATAAACACGTTGCCACCTCCTATTAGCGATTGCACTTTGATTACACAGCCGATTTACACACCCTTTGCCTAAGTGTGTTTGTGGGTAGAACCATTCATGTCTCCTGTGTGTGGCTCAGTTTCACAATGTGAGGCACTCAGACCACCTGGGACAAAAGTGTTTCCAAAAGACACAATAATCAGGCGAGAGAAGCATTGACCAGACAGCTCCTTTGTCCCCTGCAGCTGACCAGGAGCAGCCCCCTGCAGCCACCCCCCCCCCAGTGGTGCTCCCTCTTGTTCCCATCCACAGCTCCCACTTTCTGGAAAAATCTCCTGAGTTAAGTTTTGAGCCAGACCAACCTCAGCGGGCATAACAGAAAAGTGCAGGACAGTCCTTGGCCCTGCTGGCCTGTCCCTTTTGGGTTTCGGGTTGTGCTTGGAGGTGGGAGGCCTAGGGGACACCTGGCACACTTGAGCCAGGTGGTATGAGGGGAGTTTTTCCTTCAAGGCCCCTCTCTTGCCCTCACTGCCCTCACGTCCTCAGCAGCAGAACTGTGTCACTCTCCTATGACACAGTTACAGAAGCATCAGATCTGCCTGTGAGATACAATCGGCTTCTCAGCACAGTAAAGGAACTCTCTCATCAGGAGAGAGTGTCACTCATGACGGAGGCACTCGGAGCCCTCATCTTCATGGGGGGAGGGACTGGAGCTGAGGGGCGGTTTGCAGGATGGTGGGTGAGGGTGGCATCGTGGTTAGCTGGGAAAGTGGAGGCGAAATATTCAAAGTGAAAGGCCCAGGGGGGCCTGGGGACGTCTAAACCCTTCTGCTCAAAGCCAGTGGAAGATGCTCAGCATATGACAAACAAGCGGAAGGCCAGCTCGGTGTTTACGACTGTGTGACTCAAAGGGGAAAAGCCCGCAAAACTCTACCCCACCGCTGCCCAGCGGAGACATTTGCAGCATTCTCTGTCAGCCATCAAATACTGCCAGTTCAGCTTCTGTTTCAGGCTGGGTGCTGGGTGCTGGCGTGGTTTCTGCCGCATGAATCTCAGGGCCAGGAGGAGATGGATGCAGTGCTGGGGTGCTGGGGACGTGGGGGTGGCTCCACTGGGAGCCCCTGGAGGAAGCCCGCTCCGCTGATGTGCAGTACAGGTGCTGACCACAGGGCAGCAAGGAAGAGCAGCGTTTCTGATGCTGAAGGGCATGCGTCTGTGGACTGAAGAGCAGACGGCTTCCCCCATGCAGACAGAACAGAAAAGCTTGATGTGCGAAGGCAGCTGACAGCCACGCAGGACTGAAGTGGAGGCGATGAGGCCTGCTCCTCCCTTGTCAATATCTCAGACGGTTCCTACAGGGAGCAGAGCCTGTGGCCTCTCCTTGTATCTTTGGCTCTCAACAGATAACCCTGTGAAATCAAAGAGCTGCACCCTTCAACAGATTCAGGAAGGAAGGGTTAAAATAAACTCACGAGCAGTCAATTTATGACAAGCTATTAATTGTGGCTGGAAATGGTCTGCTAGATGCCAATCTCCTCAAATTGGTGTCATGATGTCAGGGGATGCACACTTGTCATTTCTTGTTGGGGCTTTGTGGGCAGAAACCTTCAGTGCAGTGATCATGACAGTCTCTGGGTGCTTGTCCTGTGAGACCCCCTATGTGGACGTCTTTATCTTTGCTTGCACTTGAGGTTCAGGTGGCCCCTGAGTCTGCTGGTGAGACTAGACTGGAGTGTTCTCCCTCGTCACCGACATCACTGCCACAAGCCAGGAGGAGCACAGGGCACACTTCAGAGCCAGAGGTTTCTTGTGAGTGGCTGGCGAGAAGGTGGCGATGCCGGGGCTAGGTGCACTGGGGCCAGATGCGCTGGGGCTAGGCCTACATGGCAGGATAATCAGACAGTCCATGTCCTGGCAGAGCTTCTGCTGTACTAAGACCTTTATAAACAGGGTCAAAGCCTTAGACAGGCTCAAGGTGGCTTAAGTACAGGACGTGTTTCTTTGTTCGTTCTGTTGACAAGAGGTCTGTAGACTGCTCAGAGGCCCTCAGCACCCACCACACACACTGTGGAAAGCTATTTTTCAGATATAGTAATTAACTATCTGTGGAAAATACCCACACACTTTAAAATATATAATACCCATAAATCCTCAGGATTACCTCTGTGCAAGACTGGCTCACTCCCCTCTTGCCTTGCTTGCTGACTCAAATAGGAGACCCCCGGCCAGCACTGTCTCCCTGGGCTTCTAATGTGTTTCATTTGTTCCTTTTCCTTGAAAACACCCTCTCCTTCCCCAGCCCCCACCCCGCGCCTTCACACTCCCGCACCAGAAGCAAAGTGTTCTAGGCCAGGCAGGAAATAATTCATCCGTCTTGTACCTCAAAGCCACACTAATCCAAGACTTGACTTGCTTTTCAATATCTATTTCTCATCTGTCACAGTCACTGTGCATTGGAAGCAGATAGTGTCTTGGGAGGGAACGCCACGTTCGGGGTGGAATCCAGACTCTGAATCCGAAGTGACAACGCAGAAAATGAAGCCGGGGCGACCTGCCCCCATGGGGAGGGGGTGTTAGGGACACAGCTGGCAGGCACAGGGCTTGGTTATCTTTATTCTAATTTCAGCAGGTCAAGGGCCTCCGAATGAAACCCAGTGCATACTGAATTTTCTACCTCCCTCAGATGTATTCCCAGTTTTCATCTATACCGTTGTGTATTGTTATTTAGAGAAGCCCAAATGCTTCTGCATCGTATTTTTCTCCATCGATCCCCATGCAGATTCCATGTTTGAAGGGTCTGCCCAGCCTCAGTTCTAATGATTTTACTGCATTCATCATCTGTAGCTGGCTGAACCTCAATGACTGGGGCTTTAAAATTAAGCCCATCATTCAACAAGCACTTAGAAAAAAGGAAGAGAGAACAAAATCCCTGTCCCCCAAGACCCTCCCCTCTGGATTTTGCAGACAGACAGCCCTCTTCTGCATCTTTTCACAAGCGTCAGCCATGAAATCTTGTGCGAGAGCCTCTCTACTTATCCTTTCAAATATCTCACATCAAATTCATCCTTTGTGGGATCTTGTTTTCTCCAGATTCTCCGTTGCCTAGGAAGTTAAATAGGGCATTGTTTCAGGAAAAGAGAGTAGATGGGGTGGCTGTTTTCCCTGTGAGCCCTGGCGGGAGGGGGAGGGGAGGCTGCCCTTTATCTGCCAGGAATTTCTGCAGCAGAGAGGCAGGCTCATTAAGGGTTTTCTCAGACCACCTCACAAAGGACTGTGGGGACAAAGCGAGATGCCAGCCCAGCTGTGTTCCTTTGTCGGGAGAACCCCAGCTCCAGAGTCCAGTTGAGTTCATTGTGCTTTGGATAAGGGAAGGGTGGCCCTGAAGGCGGGTGGGGTGGGGGTCGGGGTGGGGGTGAGGGATACAAGGTAGGCCTCATTAGAAACACCCTGCCCTTAATATTTACATAATGCAGAGTTAAAATCTTCTCAGATTACCAGGAGAGAAAATAAGAACCTACTCTTCAGAACGCAATCCATTGGGGTAGGTGTGTCTTCAGGCAAGGAAACCACCCCAGAAATCGTGCTCAGGGCAGGGGTTCCAGCCACCCCACACGCTGCCCTGTCCTCAGAACTCAGTGGTGTGTGCTGTTAGGTCTGGGATGGGGCTGGGTGGTTTGTCCCTTTCCTTGAGTTTGCAGTTGGGGCTGTTTGCTCAAGTCAGGCCCCTGCTTAGACATTGAGCCAGGCCCGGTGCTTTCCTCGTGGTTCTTCAGCCCCTCCCTGTCTCCAGTTCCCCGCAGCACCCACGTCTGTCTGTCCCCAGTGTACGCCTTCCACCTTTGACGTGGATACCGAAATCTTTCCTCCATTTTGGGAACTCTCCCCGCACGGTGTGTTTGGTGAGTGCTCTCCAGAGGCCCCAAGTCAGTGTTCAGCACACAGGCTGGGCTGCACATGTGGGCCATGGAGCATGTCACCTGTCCCTCCTTCTGCGACCATGTCCTCCTCACTGGGAGGCTTCCCAGAGCAAGAGTCTGAACATGGGATGTCTCCTGAAGTCTGGGCTCAGAAACTAACACCTCTACCTGCGTTCAGTTGGCCAAAGTAAGTCACACGGCCACAATCAACGGTGAAAGGACCAGGAAGAGACCTCTGCCTGGGGATGGGGTGGGGTCTAGAGTCACGTGGTACAGCAAGGGGCAGGGCAGGAATAGGAGTGTGGTCTTAACACAGCAGTGTGGTGGTGGGTTCCTGGTTACAGCAGCCCTGTCTCCTGCCCTTGATTCCATCTGTCTTTCTCTCCCCCCCACCCTGCATCTTAATTCAGAGGGAATTACTATGGCTTTGTTTTGAATGTCACCTCCAAAATTCCTATTGAGAGGTGGGGCCTTTAGCAGGTGATTGATGGGTAGATTGATGAGTTTCCACAGGAGGGAACTAGTGGCATTGCACGGAAAGGAGGAGAGACCTGAGCCGGCTGGCTCGGCCCCCAGCACGCCCCACCCTGAGCCACCCCGAGCCACTGCAGGACTCTGCATCCCCGTCCGCAAGGCCTTCGCCAGATGCATTCCCTCAACCTTGGGCTTCTCATTCTCCAGAACTGTAATAAGTAAATTCTTTTTCTTTATAAATTACCCAGTTTCAGGTACTTTGTTACAAGCAAGAGAAAACAGACTAAAACAGTCATCTTTTAATTAATAATTTGGTTTTAAGTATATAAGCAGGAATAAAAACAACCTATAAAACCAGTACACTAGAGAGAACCATTAGCTTCACATAGCATCAGAAAGTGCAAATTACAAGATGCAAAATCATGTTGTCAACTCTGTCCAGAGTTGGAAAACAGGCTGTCTGCCTTTCTGCTGGCACGGCCTGGAGGGGGCGGCCAAGTCAGCCCCTTTCCCTGCCTGTGCTTCTCACTGCCCTGAGCACATTGATCTGGGAGGCCCGGCTTCCTGCAGGGATGAGCTGTCCAGTAAGGCAGCCACAGACGGCCACGCGTGGTGATGAGGTGCTTGAACTGGCCGGTGCTCAGGGAAGTAAACTGGAAGACACACACTGGATGTGGGGGCCGCACAAAAATCAACACTCTTATTTGTAAGTATTAAAAAGATTACGTTTGAGATGATAATATCTGTACATATTAATAACAAACGATGCTGTTAAAATTCATTTCAGGTCTTTCTTTTTACTTTTTTGATGAGTCCTAGAAAACATGGAATTACGTATGTGGCCTGTGCTGGGTTGGGGTGGCCAGGGCTGCCTGGGAGCTCTGGCCAGCTGCAAGGCCTTTCACATGTAGACTACAGCCGCTCCCAGGGCTTTCTGTTTTGTTTTAAACAAACAAGGTCATTATATTGGTCTTATCTACATGACCTTTTATTGTGTTGTATTTTGTTTTCTTTTACAATGACATATTTATTTTTATTTTTTGTTTTTGTTAAATGGACGGAGGAAATGGTAGTGTAAATAAGGGATGTTTATGCCTCTAACAAGGGAGACTGGTGATGTAGAGCTCCACGGGGCGTCCATAGGCCTGGGCAGCACGGGTGGCCTCCACCGGCAGCACGGGTGGCCTCCTCCTGCAGCTTGGTGAACTGTCATCCTGGCCCCGCCCACTGCCCACAGCCCCACCCCCTTGCCCCTCTCAGGCTGGAGCCCTGGCTGCTGACATTCTTGCAGGAAGCTCCTGCAGTGTCCTGCCAAGTGCAGCTGGGCTGGTAGAGGTCTCTGCAGCAAGGGAGGGGCCCTGGAGCGTCAGGCACCGGCACAACCCATTCTCCTCTCATGTCTCTATGGCAAACATTTACTTCCCTGAACCATACCAGTCACCCCGGCCCCTCCATGGTTCTCATGGGACATGGCCAGCTAGATACTTCCATCACTGGCCCAGTGACTAGTGAGGCTAGCAGTACCTGGCAATTCCACATGACCTGCCCAGTCCCATGGCCCTCTGGGAAGACCCGCTCGGCCACCCTGCCATCACCAGTGCCACCCCCACTTCCACGCTGCCTCTAGGACTCTGCCTGTAGGGCAGTCATGCCCAGCAGGGCGGGTAAAGGTCACCTTCCAGAGGCAGACAGCTGCATTTTCTGACCCTGCAGGCATTGCACGAAGCACGGTCTTTAGAACCCCAAATCCTTCTCGAGTTAGGGACAGAAAGGGAGGCAAAGCTGGGAAGATCTGAATGTGCAGGTTCCTTTTGCCCAAGCACCTCTATAAACCCTCTGCACTGACGGTCTAAGTCCTGTTTGTCACAGTACTTCACTGCAGACCACCTCAAAGTGACTTTAAGGCTGCAGTGAACTGGTGTCCCGACTTCAGAGGGTGGAGAAGGGGTGTAAGGAGCAGATGGGCTGGGCCTCCCTCACCCTCAGCTGTCATCTTGCTCTCTCCTCATTCAAAACCCCATACTTTTAAGAAAAAGTTATTTTTAAGGCATTCCCCACTACCTATGAAAACACAATAAACAAAACCAAGAAAGGATGCAGTTAGTAGGCCCTGGGAGTCACAGTCACAGAAGGCAGAAGGACCACTTGATTTTCCCAGGATGGGTCCAGGTGTGCAGGAAAGGGGCACACCTACCCAGGGACGTCTGGACGTAAACTAAAAATAAAACCCTAACTGCTCCCATCATTCCAACCTATGGAGCAGACCCCCTCTGAGCCAAGGGGACCCCAGAGAAACCTGAAAACTGAGGCCCCAGTCACAAAAGTGGGAGGTCAGACACACCTCATCATACCCCCTTCGTTGTGCAGTCTAGACACAACTGACCAGCAATGTTGAAACAGACAGTGATGCTGGCAGAACGGACTCTGAGGCAAGAAGACACCAACTTACAAACAGGACCTAGAGCCATTCCATGCAAAGGTTAAGTCCTGCACCCTGCATGCAAAGAATCAATGATGTTCTACTTGCCAAGGTTCGGTGTTGTTTTTTTCTTTCTCCTTTTTCTCCAGCACTTAAAGAACACTGGCCTTGAGATAAACAATGTTAGAACAACTGCATCCACCACCACTAACTGGCCCTGTTGTATGAGCCACCTGCAGCTTCAGTGAGACAGGGGACTGATTCCCGGGACCTGCTCCAGGGGTGACCCTGACTGCAGACTAGTCCTGGCAGTCTCACAGAGACTGCTTTGCAACTGCCTTCCCTCTCCCATGACATCCAGAACCTCACTGTAATACGTCTCCACCCGAGGTAAACATGAGACCCAGTAACATGGATGTTTACTCACCACATACACCCCGTTACACAGGTATAGATGGCCGTCGGTTCAGCTTTAATCCCAGCTCCTCCCCTTCCTCCCTGAAATGCTCTTGCTTTTGGTTTTTAGGCAGGGACTGTACTTCCTGGCTACAAGCTACAATCCCATTCTTAAAAAAACAAAACTCTTCTCTCCAAGTTTATAAATTATAAAACTTAAATTCATAAGACACAGAGACACCACGGGGCTCCCGTGAGCAGCTGGTGTGGACTAGAGTGGATGCGCCCTCACTGTCCAACCAGCTCACGCTCCCTGGGAGTAGGGTGACCAGATTTTAACATTTGTTAAGTGGGACAACGTGGTGGGCGGGGCGGGGGGGGCAGGACAGGGCCTGACAACAATGCAAACTTTGATAAGCAGTTCTCAATAATCACTTCTCAACAATTATTTGTTATTATTACAGTTTAACATTATAAAATTAACAAAAATAATATAAAACTCATATTCTGGCAAAATAGCCACATGGCAGCCGAAAACCATATATTCCCTTCCTGTTCTCCGGCCCGTTTGTGCATTCTTTCCAAAAATCGGGACTTTTTTAAAATGCCGCAGGACACGGGACAAATTGTTAAAAAGTGGGACTGTCCCACCAAAAGTGGTTCGTCTGGTCACCCTACCTGGGAGGGAAGCCGGGGCTGAGAAAAGCAAAATAATTTTGCTTTTCTGGCCAACAAACTGAGATGCCCTGGGAGACCCACTATCCATGGCAAAGTTAGGATTGAAGATGACTTTGGAGGGTCACCATCACACAGTCAGGGATGACGGGACCTTGGGCAATGGTCACCACCACACAGTCGTCAGGGAAGATGGGACCTTGGGCAATGGTCACCA
>NW_003852451.1:2011203-2015230 GCF_000181295.1 Otolemur garnettii
TGGTCACCACCACATAGTCAGGGAAGATGGGCCACACAGTCAGGGAAGATGGGACCTTGGGCAATGGTCACCACCACACAGTCGGGGGAGGAAGGGACATCGGGGGACAGGCTCATGGTGTAGTTAACTAACGTTTGCAGGAGGTGAAGCAGAAAACCGTAAGGGAACTCACATTAAGAAGTGCAGGACTCCAGGGAACAAAGAGAGGCCCTGAGGGCCTGCTGGACACAATGTCCCTCCAAGGCTGGGATGAAGGGACCAAGGCATGGGGTGCCTGCCTTCCTTGGTACCCAGTGTTCCTTGTTGAAGAGTGGCCAGCATGGACGTTAGGTGAACTCTTCACTTTGGAAGTACATGGACAGGAAGCCTGCCCAGTCCGAGTCAGGTTGACACAGGTGATGGGGCAGGAAGGCCCTGAGCAGCTGCCAGTGAGGACAGGACATGGTGGACAGGACCAGGGTGGAGCCTCGAGGCTGAGGTGCTGCTGCTGGATGAGGACTTGAACATCCACCGTCTCTTGGTTGGACCCTGCAGACATGGGGACTTTGCCCACCTCATGGGCAGATGGCCACCCGGAAGCACCTGTGCCCATCTTGTCTCTCAAATCACAGTGGCTCCTCCCATTTCTTCACTGCATGACGGGCCAGGCTGGACAAGGGCCTGGTGCTCTGAGCTGTTTTCTTGCCAACGCCAACATCGTCTTCTCCCTCTACCCCTCTCTTGCCACTGGGAAGTCCATTCCATTGCCCCTTGTATTCAGTTCCTTCCCACCCTCCTTCCCTGGAGCCCTTCCCACCCTCTTCACATGGCCTCTCTGAGGACCTCCTGCAGGCCACATGTGCCTCAGGGCCAGGATGAGTTAAGTGGGCTGTAACCCCAGACCCTGCTGGCCTCAGTACAGCCATCAGGAGCCAGGCCACTTATGGTCATCCGCAGCTATTCTAGCCTTTGCCATCCCTCTGAGCTTGCAGCCCAGCCCCCACCTTCCCCACCTAGGAAGCCAGACAGCCCATCTCCCGCATCACCAACACTGTCAGCCGCTGGCCTTCACCTTCCTCGGGCATGCCCCACTGCAGCACCTCCCTGGCCACCCTGCCCTGGTCCACAGGCACTGCCTCCCACCTCTGCCTCCCACTGCACCCTGCTTCTACCCAGAGGCTGCCTGCCTCTCCCACCTGGACCTGTGCTTCCAGCCCCTTCTCTCCCACTCCTCCTCTTGGCCTGCAGATAGGCAGCCTCCACCTGCTGGCCGCCCACCTGTCACAGCAAGTCCAGCTGCCCTCCATGCTACCTCTGTGGCCAGGAAAAGCTCAAACCCAGTGAAACAAAGCAAGCTATCAAGTAGTAGGCAGAAAGTATTTTAAAAACATGGAATGGATTTACTGAATGGATGAACTATGGGGGGCGGGGGAGGAGGAACCTGGACAGAGGGGGGCACAGGAGTGAGGGGCGGGGGGTGGGGGAGAATACCTGTTAATGGTGCCTGGCCTGGGTAGTGAACATGATGTGGGGTGACTTTAAATTTTACCTTTGTCAAGGGTTTGAAGATTAGACACTACTTTTAAAACTACTTTATTGAGGTGTGATTGACATGGAAAAAGTGCATATTTAATATTCTTACTAGGTGCATTTAATATGCATTACTTTTTTATTAAAAATGTATTTACTAATTCTAAAAGAAAACTCCATGAAGAGCTGCAGCAGTTTTGTGTGAGCAAAGGAACAGCATCACCCTGCCCGACAGCGGCCCATGGCACAGCTGGAGTAACAGGAAGTGCGCGATGGCCCAGGACACCAGCACTCCAGGGCGATGAGACAGAATGTGCCCACACTCAGTGCACGCGGGAACTCGTGAGGGTACACACACCAGCATCACAGGTCAGTGGAAACAGAACGGTGATTCAGCGGGCGGTCGAAGGGATGAGGAACATCTGTGGAGAGGAAGGTAGGTGGACACCCCCCCCCCCGGTCCATACACAGAAGCAAACCTCCAGTGGACAGGAAGGTAAGTGGACACCCCCCCCCCAGGTCCATACACAGAAGCAAACCTCCAGTGGACTGGAGAGACGGACGTGAGGGAAGCTCTAACCCTAACAGGAGAAACCACAGCAAATATGGCGTCAGGTTGGGGTGGAAAAGCCACATGTGCTAAACTGATGCTTGGTGACATCACAGCCACATGGCGTGTGATGACAAAGCCCACAGACAGGGGCAGATGTCTCACAACACTCAGGACGGCAGGGGCTCTCACAACACTCGGGACAACAGGGGCTCTCACAACACTCGGGACGACAGGAGCTCATACAACACTCAGGATGACAGGGGCTCTCACAACACTCAGGGGCTCTCACAACACTCAGGACAACAGGGGCTCTTACAACACTCAGGACGACAGGGGCTCACACAACACTCCAGGACGACAGGGGCTCACACAACACTCAGGACGACAGGGGCTCACACAACACTCGGGACGACAGGGGCTCACACAACATTCGGGACGACAGGGCCTCACACTTTCATACTTGCGCATCATAAACAAGGCAGGATGGTCAAATCTGTGCAATAACAGGGGAACTGCACAAAATGATTGTTTTGCAAAAGAGGAAGCATCGGCTCGGCACCTGTGGCTCAAGCGGCTAAGGCACCAGCCACATACACCTAAGGTGGCGGGTTCGAATCCCCAGCCCGGGCCTGCCAAACAACAATGATGGCTGCAACCAAAAAATGGCCAGGCGTTGTGGTGGGCGCCTGTGGTCCCAGCTACTTGGGAGGCGGAGGCAGGAGACTCACTTGAGCCCAGGAGTTGGAGGTTGCTGTGAGCTGTGATGCCACGGTACTCTACCCAGGGGGACAGCTTGAGGCTCTGTCTCAAAAAAAAAAAAAAAAAGAGGAAGCATCAGCAAGGGGACAGTAGGTGATGAGGAGAGTGACCTCGGCAGGGATCAGAGAAAAGCAAATTCACTCACCCAGACCGGCAAAGAGTCAGACGTTAGCTGGGGCACCTGACGGCGCCTGTGCCAGCAGCTGGCTCCTCCGGCACAACCTGGGGCCTTGTCTGCCTCTGCCAGGGAGCCTCTTGTAGGGGGCAGCAGTCCCGGCCACTTGGTGTCCATCCGCAGGAGCAGGTAGGGAGAAACACGCTGTCTGCAGATGGTGGGCGCTTTATAGAGGTGCACAAACTCAGTTTGCAAACAGCACCCCAGAGATCTAAAGCTGAGGGTGAGAGGGAAAAGGTGAGGAAGTGGCTGATGCTGAAAGGATACATTTAATTCAGCTAAACTAGTAACATGAACACGGATAAATACAATGTATTTTAAAGGACTCAGAGACACATGGGGATATATAATGAAATCACTGGGGCCTGGGATGAGGAGAGGCACGAGAACAGCGGTGGTATATGAAGAGAGAATAGTCAAAATGGCAAGTTGTAAAAGCATCGTGTCAGGTGTTATTTTGTGTGTTTTTGGCTATTAACCAAAGATTTCATTCTTCCAACTCTTTTATTTGGTAGGAATTATTAAAATGGAAACAGATGCAGAATTCACTGAAAAAACATTTTCTTGCAAGAAATAGTTTAAAGAACTATTTAAATATAAATCTTAAAGTGTTAGAGGAAGAAGCTTAAAATCTTTCTTTTCCTTATTAAAAACCCTACTCATGCTTGATAAACTCCATTAACAGGGAAGCAAGGGCGGGTCTGGGTCTGCTCTCTGATGTGCCCTGGGAAGGAAAAGGTCCCCCAGGGTGCTCCACCCTGTCACGCCCGGCTACCGTGTCCCCTTCTGGGGCATTCTCAGTCCTGCTCACCTGGGCCTCCTCACTCTGGACGGGGCTGGTATGCAGAGAACAGCAGGGCCTCAGGGGCAGCACAGAGGAGCTGGGGCTGGACAGCCCCAGGGGTGGAGAGCACAGGGGGAGAGCACAGGAAGAGCACAGGGGGAACACAGAGGGAGCACAGGGGGAGAGCACAGGGGGAGCACAGGGAGAGCACAGGGGGAGCACGGGGGAGCACAGGGGGAGCACAGGG
>NW_003852451.1:2015556-2015886 GCF_000181295.1 Otolemur garnettii
GAGCACAGGGGGAGCACAGGGGAGAACACAGGGAGAGCACAGGAGAGAACACAGGGGGAGGACAGGGAGAGCACAGGGAGAGCACAGGGAGAGGACGGGGGAGGACAGGGGAGAACACAGGGAGAGCACAGGGGAGAGCACAGGGGGAGCACAGGGAGAAGACGGAGGAGGACAGGGGAGAACACAGGGAGAGCACAGGAGAGAACACGGGGGAGGACAGGGAGAGCACAGAGAAAGCACAGGGAAAGCACAGGGGGAGCACAGGGGGAGGACAGGGAGAGCACAGGGGGAGGACAGGGAGGACAGGGAAGAGCACAGGGGAGCACAGGG
>NW_003852451.1:2016081-2020022 GCF_000181295.1 Otolemur garnettii
AGCACAGGGGGAGCACAGGGGGAGGACAGGGAGAGCACAGGGGGAGGACAGGGAGGACAGGGAAGAGCACAGGGGAGCACAGGGAGAGCACAGGGGGAGCACAGGTGAAGGACAGGGAAGAGCACAGGGGTAGCACGGGGGAGCAAGAGGAGAGCACATGTGGAGTGTGAGGGGAGCACAGTGCTTAGCGGGCCCTGAGGTCAGGACCACTTATGAGGCGTTTAGAGCTCTGTCATCCTGCTGGCTGTTCCCTGTTTCCCTGGTTCTGAGAGATGGGCCCTGTCCCTCCCCTTCTTCCCAGGTCACCCAGCCCTGCCTCCCAGCTGCCCCCACCCCACAGTTAGCTGCCTTTGTCTGACAAAACACCACATCCTCCCCCTTAACACATCCCACCGCTTCCTGTCCCCACTGCCCACGGGTCCCCATGACAGAAGAGACTGTCCCCTGCATCTGCTGCACACAGCAGGAGAGTGTCTGACACTCCCCAATGCCAGGGAGGCCCACACAGTTCCCTACACAACTCCTCAGCTCAGTCTGCCCTGGAGAATTCTCCACACCTGGGGATGGGTCAGTCCCTGGGTCACCCGAGCAGTTTTTTCCATCCTGTAAAAATAGTAGAATTTCTGTTCTCTCTCTTTCTGACTTACATTTCTTATCTTCCTATCTCTAGGCAATGTTTTCATTCTTACTCAACAGCTTCCAAGGTAAATTTAAAGCACAAATTGTATTTGCATTAGCAGAACTTCAGATTGTTTAAGACAAAGTAAACTGACAAATAGCCCAGTACTCTCAACAAATTCAAAATCTGAATCTTGTCACACTTCTATGTATACACCAAGTAAACATCCCGGCCACCGGCTGCCGGCTGAGCAGATGAGCAGGACCAGGTCATACTTTAGGAGAAGGAGGGCATGGTTCAGAAGTCGTGAGCAAACTTTACAGATCTCTCCACTGGTTTCCCATCTGTAAAAGAGCAATGTCGTGTCACCCTCTCATGCTAACACTCAAGGTAACTCTCTGTGCCTTGGGAGAGAACCCTGGCTGGCCTCAGGGGATTGCACCCAGCGGCGCAGCACTGGCCACATACAGTGGGGCTGAGTGGGTTCAAACCCGGCCTGGGCCTGCTAAACAACAATGACAACTACAACAACAACAACAAAAAATAGCCGGGCGTTGTGGCAGGCACCTGTAGTCCCAGATACTTGGGAGGTTGAGGCAAGAGAATCGCTTAAGCCCGAGAGTTTGAGGTTGCTGTGAGCTGTGATGCCACAGCACTCTACCCAGGGTGACATGGTGAGGTCTGTGCCAGCACAGTACAGGAAAGGACTCGGGCCACGTCCACACTGACAGCTCATCTCCCAGTGTGCGCGAGCTCATACTTTGCAAGTGATAGTGGCATCAGAATGTGCTGGATGACACACCTGCAGATGCGGCATGTCCCCCTTCTCTGGCCTTGCTGTACACTCTCCCCTGCAGCCCTGCCCATCCCAGGGTCCCACAACTTAGAGCTGCCCTATATGCTTAAGAAGGCAATGCTGCGGGCCTTGCCACCCTCTGCCCACCCCGTCCCCAACGGGCCCATGTTCCTGTCTTTCCCAGCCTCTATGAGAGGACACATCATGATGGGGGACAGGCAAGTTTCAGGGAGAAGTTTCTGCTGGTGAGGTAAACCCCACAGCGAGGCTGTTAGTGGGTCCTCACAGCGCACGATCTGCCTCTGGGAAGAGCATTATTGTCACAGCTAGAGACAATCCAGATGCCTCCGACCAGAGGTGGGGCCTGCGCAGACACAGCCATGTTTGGGGAACTGGGGCACAGCCAGCAGCCTCCCCAGATGCATACAGTCAACAGAAGGCCAGGAAATGATGTTGTCACAGCACCTGTGTATGGTGGGGCAAAGCTTCTCTCTGACCGCCGGACCAGGGCCCAGCAGGGACCAGGCGGGTGGGGAGGCTTGGCCACTTTGGACTCCTCAGGGTCCCTCACGCACAGGGAATGGAGTCTGAGTCCCAGGAGCCACACGGCCCCATGCCCTCAAGCAGACCATGGTCGGGCGGATGCTGGTGTTCAGGAATCAAGGGGGTGACCGTGGGATCCAAAGTGCTGGCTTCAAGCCTCATCTACACTATTCATAGCAGTGAGTTGCAGCTGAATAGAGCCATAATTTTCATCCCCGAAGTGGGGATAATGATACAACCCCTGTCACTGTTGTGAGAAATACATGAAGTAGCCTAGGGGTAGCATCTGTTTCCCAGGAGTCAGTCCTGGCCAGCTGAGGGCCCACTGGGCAGCTGAGGGCTCGATGGGCTCAGCCACATGGGCAGGGGTGCCACAGCTGGAGTACGGTGGGAGCCCTGCTTGTAAAGTACCTACTAAGGGGCAGGACAGGGGCCCAAGCCTGCTGGGGACTGAGGTCTTCCCGGCCTGTCTGACCAGCACAGGCAGGAGCCACTGTGCTCCAGGTGTGGGCCAGGAGGTGGAGGGCAGCCTCTGCCCCTTAGCACCCTGCGCCAGGAGAAGAGGTGGGGAGCTTGACGGAGGAGAAACCTGGTGGACACACCCAACACCAGGCGGTCAGCAGCCCCAGCACCAGCCTGAGCTGCACTGAGGACCCAATAGCACGTACCAGGAAGGGGAGCCCTGCTCTAATCCAGACAAAACCCAACTGCAAGACGTTCTCCAAGGCACCTGCACAGTCCTCCCCATGCTGTCAAAGTCCTCAGAAACCGGGGGAGCCTGGGGACTGTCATAGGGGAGCCCGAGGAAATGAGGCTCCTGGGTGGGTCCTGGGACAGACGCTGGTGGAAACCTAGGAGATCTGAATCAAGCACGGACTTGGCTAGCGGTAGTGTGAGGATGCTGGTTCCTCAACAGTCACAAACACTGACAAGATTGCCCCACAGGGATGCTGGCGTGAGCTGTGTGGGAACTGTGTGCCATGTAACAGCTTCCTGTAGTCAAAAAGTCTCTAAAATAAAAACTTACCTGAAAAGGTCATGAGTAGTTTTCCAGTGATTGCAGTATGCACTGACCCCACAGGGAGGGCCAGGAGCTCTCTAATTTGACCTCAGACTGCTGGAGAGTGGCTGTAAATTCTAGCCCTGCCCAGGAGAGAAGTTAGGTGGACATGTGTGAGCCCAGAGATGCAGGGGGCAGCCCACTCCCTGAGCAGACCCTGGGGGAAGAGTTGGAGGGGCAGCCACTGGGGAGCAGAGGGACCCTGGGTCTCAGCCTTAATGGGGTTCAGAGTGTGACACAAGCAGGCTTCCATGGGGTGTCCTAACTGTTCAGGTGAGCAGGTGTGGATGACACTGTGGCCAAGAGAGGGCAGCTGTGGCACAGCTGGAAAGTCTGTCCAGGGTTGGGGTGGAGGCGGCCCCCAACAGGTCATGGCCATCTGTTCCATCAGGAGGGGTATAAGCGGACATGAGGGCTCACCATCTGGAGGAACTGGAGGACTAGAGGCGGTGTCAGGGCAGTGAGCTCAGCGTCCAGCCTGAGAGGTAAACACGTGTTACAAATGCATGCAGGGGCAGCAGGCACACAGGGTCCCAGAGACACAGTCGAGCCCCAGGCAGGTGCTCTGTCGGGAAGGCCCGGGATCTGGGAGGTAACAGCTGGAACAGCGGCGAGCATCCCAGGTGGGTCACATTATTTAACTCCAAAACCTGAGAGCATGTCCTATTATCTTGGTCCCTCCATGCTGGAGGGAACCACTGCAGAAGTTGGTTTCAACTGGCAGGTCACATGGTCTCTGAGGGCTCTGAGCCCAGTGGTCTGTGTCCCTGCATCCTGGGATTAGAGCCCAGTGGTCTGTGTCCTGCATCCTGGGATCAGAGCCCAGTGGTCTCTGTCCCTGCATCCTGGGATCTGAGCCCAGCAGTCTCTGTCCCTGCATCCTGGGATCAGAGCCCACTGGTCTGTGTCCTGCATCCTGGGAT
>NW_003852451.1:2020159-2026041 GCF_000181295.1 Otolemur garnettii
TCTCTGTCCCTGCATCCTGGGATCTGAGCCCAGCAGTCTCTGTCCCTGCATCCTGGGATCAGAGCCCACTGGTCTGTGTCCTGCATCCTGGGATCTGAGCCCAGCAGTCTCTGTCCCTGCATCCTGGGATCAGAGCCCAGTGGTCTGTGTCCTGCATCCTGGGATCTGAGCCCAGCGGTCTGTGTCCTGCATCCTGGGATCTGAGCCCAGCGGTCTGTGTCCTGCATCCTGGGATCAGAGCCCAGTGGTCTGTGTCGCTGCATCCTGGGATCTGAGCCCAGCGTTCTGTGTCTTGCATCCTGGGATCAGAGCCCAGTGGTCTGTGTCGCGGCATCCTGGGATCTGAGCCCAGTGGTCTGTGTCCCTGCATCCTGGGATTAGAGCCCAGTGGTCTGTGTCCTGCATCCTGGGATCTGAGCCCAGCGGTCTGTGTCTTGCATCCTGGGATCAGAGCCCAGCGGTCTCTGTCCCTGCATCCTGGGATCTAAGCCCAGCGGTCTGTGTCCTGCATCCTGGGATCAGAGCCCAGTGGTCTGTGTCGCTGCATCCTGGGATCAGAGCCCAGCGTTCTGTGTCTTGCATCCTGGGATCAGAGCCCAGTGGTCTGTGTCGTGGCATCCTGGGATCTGAGCCCAGTGGTCTGTGTCCCTGCATCCTGGGATCTGAGCCCAGTGGTCTGTGTCCTGCATCCTGGGATCTGAGCCCAGCGGTCTGTGTCTTGCATCCTGGGATCAGAGCCCAGCGGTCTGTGTCCTGCATCCTGGGATCTGAGCCCAGCGGTCTCTGTCCCTGCATCCTGGGATCAGAGCCCAGTGGTCTGTGTCGCGGCATCCTGGGATCAGAGCCCAGCGGTCTGTGTCCTGCATCCTGGGATCTGAGCCCAGCGGCATCCCGGGATCAGAGCTCAGTCCTGCTTTTAGGGAGGATTCCAGGACCCCGACTGTTCAGCCTGGTGGGGCAGAGGGTGGGTTACCCCCGATGCAGCACAGCAGATGCTAACAAGGTCAAGTTGGGAGAGGACAGGTCAGGTCCAGCCTCGTCTACTTCATTGCCCATTATATCCAGTGAGCACCTGTCACAGGCTGACGGCACCCAGCCCAGGGGGGCTCCCCCTTCCTTTAACACATATCCCTGGGAGACCAGGAGGCAACTCATTCTTTCTCATTATAACACAGCACAGATCAAAACCCCCTGCCCTTGCAGTGAGCCATGGCAAGGGGCTCCAGCTGGACATTTTAAATAAGGACAAGGTGTTTCCAGGCATCCCTGGCTCAGGCCTGCAGCCATGGACCGGGGAGGGAGGGATGGAGGACGCCTGTTGCTTCACCCGGGGCTGGGGCTGTGCATCTGTGCATGGTCTCTAGAACATTTTGTTCCTCCAAAACTGCCGCAGTGATCCTCTGTCCTCTCCTGCTGCTCCCACTCCCTACTCTATGGGGCTGGAGGAACCAGGCAGCTGTAGACTCAGGAGCCACCTGTGATGCTGACCTCTGACCCCTGACTGCTGCCTCCTGCTGACTTTAGCTTCTACCACAAAGGCCGGGAGATGCAAGAAGGTGCCTCTCCTGTTGTGCCATCCCTACAAGCTTTAAGCTACACACCCAGGCAGGAGAAAGAGGATTGGAACCCAGGATGACCCTTCATGGGCCTTGTCCCACCCCGGCCCCATGGCTGTGTCTGGGCAGGATCTGCAGCTTTCCTGCCCCAAAACACAGTGTCCAGTTTTAGAACCCCAGCCTGGGGCAGCGCCTGTGGCTCAAGGAGTAGGGCGCTGGCCCCATATACTGGGAGTGGTGGGTTCAAGCCTAGCCCTGGCCAAAACTGCAAAAAAAAAAAAAGAACCCCAGCCCAACCCAGGGACACAGGCAGTGGTCATTCCCAGAGTTGAAAGGGCAGGGGGTAGGGCTTGGCGACTGGCTGGGGAGGGCAGTAGGCAGGTGTGTGGTCTTAATGGTGAATGTTGGCACCGTGAGGACAGCTTGGCACCCAGTGTCGATGTCTCTGCCAGGCTCAGTCACCACTCTGAGGCCCTAAGGGTCCTGCTGTCCCATCTGATGACAATAACAGGAGCCCAGGAGGTCTACCAGGTGATGGCAGCCACAGTAAACAGACCCAGCCTCCATGCTAAGAACGCAAATAAGCTTGTTAATCATTAAAAGAGATGGAGACTTTACATATTTTGTATTAACCTGGATTGAGGCGGAACACATTGTTCTTAGTAAAGCATCACAAGGATGGAGAAGCAAGAACCCAACGTGCTCAATTCTAATATGAAGACAGTAGATGAGCTAATATATGATGGGGGTGTAGGGAAACGAGGGAGCAAGGAGAGGGAAAGAGGGAGGAGTTTGGGGGGTCACGGTGTATGACACACCTTTTGGGGGTGGGACACAATCATAACATTTACCTAACAGATGCAATCAGTGTAACTGAACTCTTTGTACCCTCAATGAATCCCAAACAATAATAATAAAGAAAAAGAATGCAAATAAGCAAGGTTTCCCTGGTGTGTTAAGCGCAGTGTGGCACTACCAGGAGGTCTCCACATGGCCTTATTGCCCCAGATGAAAAACCAGAACCCTCTGGGCCTTTGACAGCCTGCACAGATCTGGGCTACCACCTGCCTTTCAGGCATGACCGTAGTTGGCTCAATGCCATTTGGCATGTGGGGAAGGTTTAGGGGAGTGGGCAAAAGGCATCCAGATGGCTGCATGTGGCCCCAGCGGCACCGGGGTTTAGAGACACCTTGACCTTCAGGACTCTGCATGTGGCTGGCCCAGGCTCTCAGGAAATGCTTATCTCTGCTCTCAGGGCCTGTCGATCAATGTCTGGCAGGACTGGCCCAGGCTCAGAGAATGGACTGCAGCCCATGTTCTGAAATAGATTGTGTGTCCAGCACCATCAAAGCACAAGGCTTTCTAAGCACGCAAGTGAAGGGCACAGTGCAAACCCCTCCTAATCACGCTGCCCACTGCACCCACCCCTCCTTCTGAGACATGCAGAGTTCTTAGCAAATATGCTCAAACAAACCTTTTTTAAATTATGAATTAATATGAGGGTACACACGGTTAGGTTACATTATTGGGGTTTGTAAGGTAAAGGCCAAGGTCTGAGTGGTTGCTGAGTCCTCCACCCAGGAAGAGTGCTGTACACTCCTCAGTGTCCCCGACAGGCAGGAACTAAAGGAGCCTCCCTTGTGTTTTCTCTGCTGAGAGCCTGTACCGCTGGCCTACTAGTTCCAGATTAGCACTGAGCACGTGGGCTCTGCTTTCCCTCTCAACACCTCTCCTGGACCACATGAGACGCAAGCATCACCTCTGTGCAGATTTGAGGAACTGAGTCTCCTCAGTGACTCAGGGACTGCACAGCATGGTTGGCATGTGCCTAGCCCACGCCAAATCAGGGCAATCACCAAACGATTCAGGTAAAAACTATTTTTCTTTTTAAGCTAAAATAATCAGATTTCAGCAAATTTCATCCAACCCCATTCCTTTATTGTACGTTTGCCCAAGGCCCACTGGTGACAGAAGCAAAGGCTGCAGCTCACACTTTGTAGGCACTGCCTTGGGGGAGCACTCACGTGGGGCTCAGACTCAGAATGAGGCAGCTCATCCTTCTCTCTGCACTCTGCACCCACCTCCCAGAGCCGAGCTGCGAGGGGAAATCGAATCAACTTCCTGATCACTCCAACAAGACTCTTCCTTTGGACAGACAGTGATAGAAAAACATAAATGCAAGCAAGTAACAAGACTAAACTGGAGCAGGTGTTCGGCTGAGTATCTGTGTGTGTGGACTTTATTAGAGAAATCCCTGGGGGCTGGAATGCTAGCTTGGTACAGTGGCTCAGGCTTATAATCCCAGGACTCTGGGATAGATAAGGCCAAGGCAAGAGGATCCCTTGAGCTCAGGAGTTTGAGACCAAGTTGAGCAAGAGCAAGGTCCCATCTCCATTAAAAATAGAAAAATTATCTAGCCACTGTGGTAGGAACCTATAGTCCCAGCTACTCAGGAGGCTGAGACAAGAGGATCGCTTGAGCCCGGGAGTTTGAGGTTACTGAAGCTATGACACCACCGCATTCTAGACCAGGCTACTGAGTGAGACTCGACCTCAAAAAAAGTTCTGTACAAAGTGGCCACAAGCCAAACTGGGCAGTTCGCTTCTTAGATCTCTTCTCTCATCTCTGGCTCTCTACAATTTCTATAAGTCTTCAGGTATCTAGCATTGGATACGTCATGATAAAGAACAATTGCTTCAGCTTTCTCAGGGGTATTTGTGTTTAACAGAAATGAATAGTCTGGAAAGAGGGCTTATGATATAGGTTCCAAGGTAAATACATACGTATTTCACTAGTTTTCGTTCCATCCATCCATCCATCAATTCAATTAATATTGTATTTACTTAGCTACTGTTCTGGGCCAGAAACTCAGCTAGTTATAGTAACAAAACAGTTTCTGGCGTTTTAGAGCTCTCACTCTGGGTGAACACCTGTTTACAAAGCATTTTCATGTTCATTGTCTTATGAGAAACTGGTAACAAATTTACAAGCAGGGCCTAGCATGTCAGTCTGCAATCATCATAGTGACACTAGGTAACAAGTCTCCCCAAGCTCAGCAGTTTACAAGAACAAGTGTTTGTTGTTAACTCTGGGGGATCTCCAGGTCAGTGGTGGCCTGGTAGCCTGCTCTGGGCTCTGCTGAGTTGGTGGGGCCGCCCCACGCCAGAGGCCGAACTGTCTGCCACACAGGTGTCCTGAAGGAGCTGAAGGAGCTGGGATGCGTGGGTCAATCTCTGCCTGAGTTTTCTTATGGTGGCTCCTTCCCCAAACCTAAACTACCTCCACCTTTTTACCCACTCCTTCCTCTTTTTCTGCACAGATGCCATTGCCTTGAGCCCCATGAAGATGATCACATCAGGGGAAGATCTCTCCTTCTCCCACCAGGATTTCACACTTGCCCACCTTTGCTTTCTGGGTGGACCCGCAGGTGCAAGAGAGTCAGCAGGAGCTCAGGAGCCAGGGCTGGTGCACAGACTCACTCCTCTGCCCACACTCCACTGGCAAAGCAGTTCCTCAGGCCGTGACCGACAGTGATGGGTGGGTCTCAGCTGAGAGGTGGGAGGATACTGCAAACCTCCTTGAAAGGGCTGGAAGAATTGAGACCAATAATCTCATCTCCCACACCTGGAGAAGCAGGACTATCCCTATTTCACAGATGAAGAAACTGAGTCTCAGGGAGGCCTGCTTTGTTCAGCTGTGTGTGTGCTTGGGCACAGCAGAGCCGGGTCCTGTGGTGTCTAGTCCAGGGAGGCCTGCTTTGTTCAGGTGTGTGTGTGCTTGTGCACAGCAGAGCCGGGTCCTGTGGTGTCTAGTGCAGGGAGGCCTGCTTTGTTCAGGTGTGTGTGCTTGTGCACAGCAGAGCTGGGTCCTGTGGTGTCCAGTCCAGGGAGGCCTGCTTTGTTCAGGTGTGTGCACAGCAGAGCCGGGTCCTGTGGTGTCTAGTGCAGGGAGACCAGCTTTGTTCAGGTGTGTGCACAGCAGAGCCGGGTCCTGTGGTGTCTAGTGCAGGAAGGCCTGCTTTGTTCAGCTGTGTGCACAGCAGAGCCGGGTCCTGTGGTGTCCAGTCCAGGGAGGCCTGCTTTGTTCAGCTGTGTGTGTGCTTGGGCACAGCAGAGCCGGGTCCTGTGGTGTCTAGTGCAGGGAGGCCTGCTTTGTTCAGCTGTGTGTCTGCTTGGGCACAGCAGAGCTGGGTCCTGTGGTGTCTAGTGCAGGAAGGCCTGCTTTGTTCAGCTGTGTGTGTGCTTGTGCACAGCAGAGCCGGGTCCTGTGGTGTCCAGTCCAGGGAGGCCTGCTTTGTTCAGCTGTGCGTGTGCTTGTGCACAGCAG
>NW_003852451.1:2026183-2027719 GCF_000181295.1 Otolemur garnettii
GTGTGCTTGTGCACAGCAGAGCCGGGTCCTGTGGTGTCCAGTCCAGGGAGACCTGCTTTGTTCAGGTGTGTGTGTGCTTGTGCACAGCAGAGCCGGATCCTGTGGTGTCTAGTGCAGTACTCTTTGGTTTGCACTATTTCAGTGATATAACTACCCAGAGGGCTGGATGTGTCACTGATCCCAAGTAGGCTGGCTCATCCCCCCTACATCCCTTGTGCCCACAGCTTCTAGCTGACGAAGCTCAGCTGACAGCCCTGTCCACTCTAGCGTGTATCTTCGAGTTCCTGAATTGCTGTCTGTCTGGGAGGTGGTCACAGGGACTTGGGCCCTGAGCCAATAGGGATTTGTCCTGCACCATCATTCACCTTAGCCCTGGGGCAGGGCGTACAAATTGGCACACAACCCAGAGCCCCACACCTGTCACCAAGTTTCCTCAATTAATCTGGAAGCCAGTGGAGGTGCTCGTGTTGCTAGGATGAAGCTCGCTCCCCAAATTATTTTTCTTCATGCTATAATCCTTTATAGGAAAAGGCCCAGGGCATCTGTCAAGACACGTTAACGCTATAGCACAGCAGTCTTATGGAATTTCTGATTCCTCATCATTTTCATTAAAGTGTTTATTTCCCCATGGCCATGTCAACACACAGAGTGTCCCCGCAGGGCCAGGTGCGTCTGCGTCCCATCTCCTGCTCTGGGCTCTGTGCTCCCTTCGCCTGCCTTCTGCTTGACAGTGATTGACCAACAACACGCATGCAACACAGGTCTCTGATGGCCAGGCATGGTCACTGGAGATGGTGTCCCCAGGTCCTAGTACAAGTGACCATGTTCAGCAACAGTCAGGCGTTTTCTTCCTCCCCTCACCCTGGTCCCTGCCTTCTGGGATGTGCTTGTCGGGCTGAACCCCACATACTCTCTGCAGCACCACTGACCAGAGTGACTTTAGAGACACTGACAAGTGCAAATCCATTCCAGATAACAAGGAAGTTCTAACCCACCTGCTCTCAGACAAACGTTCAGCCTCAGGAAGAAAGTCAAAAACATCATTCTAAAAACTGAAACGAATTCCAGAAGCCTGTGGGGACCAGGTCCCCTGAGAGCAGTGAGCCTCAACGCACCCACCGACCAGATATGGCACTCTGGACTCCCAGCTTGCACGAAGGCACGCAGCGTCCTCCTGTCCCTGGGGCAGGGTGACATTCTCCCAGCGTCAATGCTGTACAATTTCTTCTGCTCCCGTGATTTCAGAACAATGATTACTTAAAATAATTAACACACTTCTATGTTGTTCAACAAAGAATTAGAAAAGCTTTAATTATTCAAATTTCACTCAGTTGACTTTCACATTTACCTCAAAGGTATCTATTCTCTGATCAATGCTCCTCTTCAGTGGGCAGGTGAGTGTACTGGGTTGCATCTATCGCCGGGTTGCATCTAGCACTGGGTTGCATCTATCACTGGGTTGCATCTGTCACTGGGTTGCATCTATCACCGGGTTGCATCTAGCACTGGGTTGCATCTGTCACTGGGTTGCATCTA